>NW_026927176.1:0-29265 GCF_032062105.1 Saccostrea cuccullata | reverse complement strand
GTGTTTTATTTTAGCTTTATAGTCTAAAAATCTGGAATTCCAGTAGAGCATCTTTCTCATTTTCATTGTGTTGATAATCAGATACATTTTGTTAAATATTGTTTATGATTACATGGTATCTCTGTTGTTAACGCCATTATCAATGAAATTAATATATAAGGCAAAACTATATACAAAAAAAAAATAATAAATAAAACCCCTAAATAACACCCCCCCGTTTGAATGTTGATGAAAGTAATATTTGACGTTGTCAACAGGAGCTCATCAATTTTCATTTTCCCCCAATTGGTGCTGATCCAGGAATCTTAATAATGGGGAGGGGGATATTTGGGCCCGGGTTTAGGGGGTGGAGCGAATCCTCGAAAGCTCTCGGACCTAAGTAATTTTTGAGAATCAGCTGTTTTTCTTACGTTTACTTCTCTTGCCAAAAGAATTGATAAAAAAATGTCTTTAAATTTTTGGTTACTGGGGTGGGGATTCCTTTCCTAAATCCGACAGTGCTGTCGTTTACTGATTTTTATTTGAAAATTAAAATAGTCGTGTACTTTTTTAATTTTCAAATAAAAATCGTAAACGACAGTGCTCAAAATCCCGGTACCTCCTGTTTATGAGGGTTTGAAGTACTGTGTAATCACATATTAACGCACTTACCTAAAGTGGACTATATTCTCCAATGAAACGTTTCGTCAGGTATCGCACTGTCAAAGCTGAAAAAAGTTGAAACTTATGTTATAAAACTAATTCTCTCTCCTCTCTGCACATTTAAATTAATCATATGGAAATAAAATAAACTATTGTTACAAAAAGATTTAAAACTTTTTTTAAATAAAGTTTAACTCACCTGTTTTTCCGACCCCCGGGCATCCCAGGACAACGATTTTACACATGCTGTTGTCACTGATTGATTGACCTCGACCCCTGGCCCCGTTTGACCCCGCTCCTCTGTAGTTCATCACAACAACATTCACGCCGTGCACTGTCATTTAGATCCGCCTCTTTATTTCCCAAATTTCACAACTTTTAAGCCAAAGAGATCGCAAGTTCTTTTTATCTTTGTAAAGAATAATTTATATAGCATAAAGTTTGGGCGACACTTTTAATCCATCGATATTTGATGAAACTCCTTATGAATATGTCAAAACTGAATTATTTCGTAGAATATCCATAGGAAAAAAATCAAAACGTCTCGTTGAATATTTCTTGCCGACTTTTCTGAGTTTGCGGTTTGCCCTCACACAATATGTAGTATTTTAAAAGCAGTTGCCGTGTGCCTTTTGTATACCATGGAGATCCAAACTATATGCCTCATACGTCACTGAGAAACAAACCGTTTTTCTCAACTGTCAAAAGCAGTTTTGTCTTCTGAGACTTCTCTGAATTTCCTCCTCGGCTCTTCAAATTTAATAAAATTCTGAAATTTAAAAAGGGTATATATGCATATTTTAATTTACTTCTGACGAAATCATGTACGCAGATCCACACCTTTTGTTTCGTTAAAAAAAATTAATAATTGTGTAATTCGCTGTGGGATTTCAAATTATTAAACATAAATATTTTTGAAAAACAGCTCAATAAACAAAAAAATTATAAACTTCCATAATCCTTCGTAAATGATTAATGCATAAAGAAACGCTTTTTTTTTTTCTTTATCTCGAGGTATCAAAAAAAAAAAATAAACAATATTCACCATGCAGTACCTTCTGACCCTAAGGATCCGTGAAACAGACTGATTATATAGAGTGGAAATTACCAAACTTCTGTTACCATTTCAAATTAACCCTGGCCCGTGTGCACCCTAGCCGTTAACTACCGGTTTCTGAGGAGAGATCAAATGTTTATAAGATAATTCTCAGCCTTTAACAAAACCCCCGCTGGTTTCTGCCTCCTACATCATTCTCACCAAAACCGACAAATTCTAAAGACGTTCTTTATTTCGCCATTAAACAGTTAAAGAATGTTTACATTTTGAAATTAGTTTTGTAAATCTAAATTCGCATATCCAATTTAACTTTAAAAGAGAAGTAATTTATCGCTAGGAATCTATACAATATATTTAGTGTCTAACTTATGTATGTGTTTATAAAGGAAAAGTGATTGATGAACAGTTCTGATCTACAAACAAAGAATTGGATATCTACAGAACTTAAAAAACAGGAAATTTCGTAACACGGGCACTTAACTCAGTAACTGCAATCGCTGATTAAAAATTTATCCTTAAATCAACACTTATTAAAAGGTAATGAGTAATGAGTCCCTAAAAATGCCATTTTAACACAAGACTGGGGTCTACACATAAAAATATATATATGTAAGAATTGTAAATTTCCAATTTTTCAAAAAATTAAAATTCTACTCACGGGGCATGATAGGCCGCGCTCTATACATCGTCATGTAAGTTTCCCTCATTCATAAATCTCTTTATCCCTCTCCGCTAACTGATAAGAGCATTTTTTTTTTTAATGTTTTCCCTCAACGGAATTTGAAGTGAAATCTTTTTAAAACCAGGTTCTAAAATATTTTATCTTTAGAACCTCTGTAACGATTGCCCCTCAGCGCGGGGTTAATTCCTTTGGCTCGTTTTATCATTTTTCGGTCGCTATTTTAGAGTTTTACTTACTTTAAAGATAATTGTTTATTGAATGGCCCCGGATTTCCGATAAGTCTGTGGTGTAAATGATCAATCCGTCAACTGAGTTACCAGAGACCTTTAATGACCGGCTTTCTTTGAAGTGTGTATCTATATGTTAAATCAATCAGCAGGGATTCTTTGCCCGAGGTTATCTTTAACACTCCCCATTCCTTTTCTTAGTTTTCTTAGTTACATGTACAAAACCCCCTTTTTTCGTAATCAAATATTATAAATTAACCTTTAATGAATGGATTCTCCCCCTTTTTTTGCTTACTTTTTTCATGTAAGTTGAAAGCTGAAGAGCTACGTACCTGCGTTCAAATATAAATTAACCCCTGGGCTTTCTGTTACCTTTTATTTCGTTTTTGGATTCTGGAGACATTTTAGGGGTTTATTCTAGGCCTATTTTGAAACCGGAGGAACCCAGGGTCGTGAGTCCGGCGCCCTGAATTTAAGAGGGTACAAACATATTTCTTGACAGGGTGTTGTGGTGCATTTTATATATTTGGTTGATATTGTACAGATTCAACTTTAACTGTTACTTCAGAAAATTCTCTGCGAATCACACACATGACATTAACCAGACTGATCGTTATAGATACATATTCATTTGCACTTTGAAAAACTTGATGCTCTCGGGGGATTTCAAGTACACGTACTAGTACGAAGTATCCGACGTTTTCCTGACGTGCCATGAAAATATCAAAATCGTTAAAAAAGCCTGGAAAACATCAGATATATATATTTCGGACTAGTACAAGTACATGCATTTAAAGAGATTTTCTTTTCCTTGTTCGTCGTTCATTGAAAAGATACAGGATGAGGAAAGCACAGAATTAGAATTTTACTTTTGGAGTCTTTGACTCTTTGACGTAGTCGGGGGTGGGGTGGGGGTTGTTGTCGACACTTTTTTGACTGGCATTAATATTACCTGACTCGCAATATAACCCAGCCTGATTTACCGCTTCCAAGATTATGACATTATGAACGTGCTAAGACTCAGGAGTTTGATTAATATTAATCTATAATTATCTGTTGAAATAAGTACTATTACTGATATTAATATTTCAATAAACGGAGAGTGCTTTTGACTAACTTCTTTAATTATCTATGCAACCGTGAAATGTAGAAGATCAAATGTAACAGACGGCTGTTTGCCTTCCTAACCTCGACTCATCAAGTGAACGATACAAGTGCACACGTACAATTCACAAGGATTATCTCCCTGGGTCTCTAAGCCCTCATTATATTTATATATCATCATTAGTGAGTTCCATTTCGTGTGAATGACCTCAACATTCACCTGTGCACTCTTTGTGTATCATCCATCCGCAGAACAAAGAAGTTCGAATGAGTTCTTCGTTTGAAGAAGGTGATAAATCGTAATATTCCTAACTACGTGTAAACACATCTGGTACATGTGGCAAAATTAATTAAACTTAGCAAGAAGCGGATCTTACAATTTAAAATTGATACATCCCAAAGAATAAAAAAAAAAATAGGAAAATAGATTTAATAAAACAAGAGTATATTTCAACAATTATAAACAAATAAATATCTAAGAATATATAAGAATTAATGAATGGTTCTTAATTTGTCAGCAGTTGGTGCACTTTTTTCCATGTTTCAGGAAAGTCCTCGGGAAGGGAATAGGAAATATGGATGAGTCGCCATTTCCGCTTCCGGTTGGAATGTCGGATCCCGACCAGTGGCGTTTCTGTGGCATTTTATATCGCCTCCTAGGGACGTCCAACAGGTGCGACGAATACATCTGGTTCACTTCCGTTATTTCCTCCGACACACGTTTCACTTTTGTAGGCAAGAAACAGGGATCTTCATAAGCCCACGGAAGTTTATATGCCTGTAGTTTTGTTGAGAATTCCCTTTTAATGTCTTTGGTTAGTTTTCTGTCGGCCCTGTCGTTTACGGAGGTGGACAGTTTCGCTCTTTTTATTGGAGTTGCGTCATCTTCGCTGTCCATGAGAGGGAATCCAGTGTCAGAAATCACACGCTTCGCTCTCCGTCTAATCTCCATATATTTCTCTTTGATTTCATTGTCCTGCAATTAAAAATGTTCATAAAAAAATATATTATTTATTTACAGAGGCGGATCCAGGTATCTTAAAAGGGGGAATTGAGGTCGGGTTCCATAGCCACACCAATAATGACATTATATTAAATTTTACGTATGCTGGGGTACAAAAGAGGGTCTCCCCCCTAAACCCGCCAGTGAATTGAGCAATATTAAACATTGTCCCCCTAAGAGAATATATTAAAATATTTCAACTGAATAAGACGCCATTGACTCATTTGTTATGTATACCAACACATCGACGGGTGAAGGGAGAAAACCGCCACAGTTTTTAAGACTTGTGCAGAATTGTGATGGATTAAATATTGTAATATTCCTATGTGTAAAAATTAAACATTTCTAAAAATTCTCAGTGAAATTAACTTATTTTATCTTAATGTTCAGTATGTTAACTCACTAATAAATAAATACTTAACGTGTCACACACACATGCACATAATATTAATAAATAAACTAAGATTTTTTTTTATTAGATTTCTAAAGATAGAAAAAATAGACTAAGCCCCCCTCTCTTTTCATCTATTTCAAAGGCAGAATTTCAGTTTAAATACTGACCTTCTTTCTGAGTGACTCCGTCTTCCTCTTCAGTCGGTGTAACTGGCTGCTCCACACCTTCATCTGAATCGTCTCCGATCGCTTCGGGGACTCCTCCTTCGGGGGGTCACTTCCGGTTGGATCAGGCCGGACTTCCTCTTCGTCGGGCTCAACTTTTTCCTCGGAGTCGGAGAGTTTCTCCACAAAACCACGGCAGATTTTCGTGGACTTTGTTGATATATTTCACAATATGAAGAAGAAATGGTGGTGTTGTTCCTCTCTTTACGACTCTCCATGTTTCTGGTCTGTGGACTCGTAGACATGTGTGTCATGGTCTGTCGTAAGTAATGAAGAGGGAGCTGTCGCTGTGACACGCTGAATTTTAGCATTTTACTGGCAGATTTCTCCAAACAGAAGTGACAATGTCTAAGGGTATTTATATAGACTGCTAAGAAAAATCACAAGCCTAATCTCGTATCATTGTTGTTAAAAGTTAATTGGTCGGCATGGCGTAATTAATTAATTGAAGAATAATTAACCTCTCGTGTGAAGTCCTAAATAATTAATACTGAGTACTCAACAGATTATTTGGTTAATTATTGCTCCCAAAAGCCAAGCCGACTTTAAATAATTAGAAGGCGTCGTTAAAGCCACGATTGAAGTTAATTTCGTACGTAAGAACCTTAAATCACATAGGGTGCGATTTGAAGTTGTAAAATGATAATATTCACTGTTTATGCCTTAAATATTTTACTATATCTTCTCAATAACTCAATAATAAATCTGGATTTTTTTCCTTCAAAAATCTATACATGTATCTATACATTTCTTAAAACCTGGTTATCATTATGAAACATTGCTTTCTTAATGCATTCTTTCTGATTAAAATTGTGTCAATTTTCCTCTTTTTTTTTTTTTTAAAAAACAATGACATCACAGCTGTATATGTAATTTCCTGTATTATGTCTAATGTGGTAATACATGTATTTTTACATTTAATGTTAAAGTTACATATATTTATACGACATTATTGCATTTCATTTTCATATTTATTTTATACCCCTTTCAACATTTTTAATTTACGACATGTATATTTTCCGGAATTGCAAGGTAACTTTCAGACAACTAATTGTACTAAGAAAGTACAGTTGTACAATGCATGTGGAAATAGCCTAAGGATAGAAAAAAAATAAACCACATTTCAAAATGCATGATCAAATAAAATGTCGGAAGTAAAAAAAAAATGAAATCAAATGCAACAATATGACTTATAAGTGAGGAAAATCTTAACCTAAAAATTTCTGTATCATTAATTGGTACACAAAAATAATTCTTGGGATAAAGCATTTTCAGGAATAAAAATAAAAACAATTTATAAATAATGAAAAAATTAAGATACATTTTGGCTAATTCGATTCTTAAAAGCAGAGTTAAGGTGAAACAATTTGATCAAATATAAACTCATGTCTTGACTGATATACTGTTTAAAATTAAAAAAAAAGAAAAAAAATTCCAAACAAATTTGAGTACCCTCTCTACACTGCACACCAAAGTGTTCTGATCCTAAGGTATTTTTCTGGAGTTAGAGTGATCTGCCCTCATATCTAAATAATAAAAAATAGAAATTTACACGATGTAACTCGTGATCAATTTGTAATCAATTCAAGTATTCTCAATATTTTGAAAGACCAAAATAAATTATCTGAACGTGTTATTTACATGTATTTTATCTATTGAAGTAATTAACAGTGATTTCTATTCATTGATACTGTGTTGTCTTTGAACATTTTTCTCGGAGGTAAATGTCACGCATCATGCATTGAAAATAAATTTAAATTAAGCTCAATATTAACTCCTTTATATAATATATTTTTCCCAATGTCCAAAAAAAAAAAAATTATAATATGTAACACTAATAAAACGGAAAAGTCACGGATAAAACTTTAAATTGCTATCATTATGCATTCTATAGACTTGAATGAGACTTGTACTACAGGAGGCATTACACCACGACGTCACAACGTGGCGTCTATAATTAATAAATATGCCTTAATGAAAAACTGAAAAGTGATTCATTTTTACGACCTCAAAAACATTCCTTAAATATTTACATTCGCTGTGTTTTTTCTACTAAGTCAAGTGACATTGATTTGAATACCATTTTCGTGTATACTCACGCGTAGAAATATATATATACGGAGAAACGTGCGCTAACGTGACGTCACAATGAGGCTAGAGCGACGTTAGAAAAATTCATAGGCGCTTGGGTCAAGGATACTGTATTTTTATAATGTATTGTCGAGGAAATTCGAACTATACTCGTAACATTTTTTTTCAGTGCACAGTGTTAGTTTTTAGTTTTTTGTCAACCTTTCTGCTTCATATACACTAAAATATCACGCAAATTCGATTTTATGCACGCTTTAAAAATGACATATCCCACTGTATACTAAGATTTTCTTTTTAGTATACAGTGGGATGTGACATTTTTAAAGAGTGCATAAAATCGAATTTTCTGTGAAGTTCTCGTGTATATGAAGCAGAAAGGTTAACACAAAACTATAAATTAATACTGTGCACTGAAAAAAAATGTTACGAGTATAGTTTGATTTCCTCGACAATACATTATATAGAAAAAATACAGTATCCTTGACCCAAGCGCCTATGGAAGAATTGCAAAGATATAGGGCAGCGATAAATTCAAACGTGGAGTATATTTTTTATGCTTTCAAACATTTAAAATGTAAATATTTAGAATGTTTTTAAGTTTTGTGTGATTCATTGGTGTGTAAATCACACAGACTTGCACGTAGGCATATTTTTCATGAAGCGCTAGCGCGCCTCATGAAATATGCCTACGTGACAAGTCTGTGTGATTTACACACCAATGAATCACACAAAACTTAAAAACATTCCTTAATAGATCTTATATAGATATATCGATTTTAAGAAATTGTCATGTAAAGTTCACGTCAATATATAGCTTACTATGACGTCATATATATATAGGCAAGTAGAATATTTGGTTGTAACCTGCGAATTATGTAAATTTGAAATTCCAATACTTTTTTGAAAATCATGTTTACAGGTTTTATACATTAACATCTATTAATTTAAAGAATAGATGCCTTTATTTTATGAGGAAAACTTTGTTGCTGCTATTTGAGTTAGGTTAGCTATAAATTAGATCGGGTTCGGGGATATCTCAAATTCCCCCTTTTTTGCCCTGAATCCTAAGAACGAAAGCTTAAGGTATACGAATTTTGTAGCAGACAAAATTTTTCAAAAAATATGCTTTCAATTACGATTGCTTCTTAAATAATTTCATAAATAGTATAGACAAATATCGGATATGATGATTAGATGCATGGATGGATCTATTCTTTTTTGAAAAATTCGCTGAGATTGGCTAGGATTGAAATTTTCTTTGTCAGCATACATGTGGCATAAGTTGTTTTAAAAGTTTGTTAACCCTTTAGTTTACGAGCAAATATATATCAGATTGAGGAATATTTTGTAATTATGCATTAAATATATTTATATATAAATTGGGCATTATCAATGAGAAATTGGGGGGGGGGGGCGGGGGTATAATACAGTAATATGATCAAAACATTATAATCAGGGTTTATCATTTTTCGAAACATTTATTCAATTGAACATTCTCAAGTGATGCAATACGTAATATCGCGAATACCAATGGTGCTCTAACTTACTACCGCTCTTTTGTGGGGGAGTCGAGAAAGTTCTAAATTTCTGGGGGCACATGACATTGTTTATAGTAGTAACAATCGAATGATTCGAACAATTTAATGAAGAAAGCATTATGTTTTGCCAGATATTGAACTCCAAATAGTAGATTGTCAAATAAGGAAAGTTTAGAATATTTAATCTGCTTTAAATTGTGACAATTTTCGATGAAAATTTAATGAGAAGAGTCGGCTTAGATAAAAAAATCGTTAAAAATGTAATACTTTAGGATTGGCTCCTCTCAAAAAATGATTAGGCTAGTTCAGCAATTGTTTAGCAAGGTATTCCGCCAGGATTTTTCACTTATCTGTCCTTATAAATTCTGCATAATATCTTGCATTGCATTCAATAGCACTTTGCCACCACCCAAAAGACATTTCCTACCTCCATCGCGAAAGAGTTCCGCTAAGTTAAGTAATCGTGATATAAAGTATTGGGGGATCTTTTAAATGCACTTTGCAATAGGAAAACAAAAATCAAACAAACTAAAGCCCCCAAAAGCAAAGTTATACCTTTTCCAGATCTGAGGATTAACAGTGAAACTTCAAATATTGTAAGGGTAATGTTCAGAATAAATCAGGCTATAAGTTATTATCATGCAATAGGAACTTAATTCATATTTGGCTTAATTTATGCCCCTGATATCATGTATATTAAACAACACAATCAACCAAGAAAAGCCAATGCTTTATTCAAACTGATGTACTCTTGAAATTAAATTCAGAGATTCTCAAGTGTGAAATATTGCCCCATGGTTCCTTTGGCAATTACATAAATTTTATCAAATTCATTGGCAATCAAAGATTCGCTCACTTACCCATTAGAGCCATGCTAATTATTTTTACTTGTGTAACGAGTCATACAATAAATTTGACAATACAATCTGACTCAAAGATATTTGCTTCTGCATTTTAGGGATGGGGATTTTGATTGATGTACCTCTTGCTCATGCATTTTGCACTTCTAAGGCTATATAACCATTAGAAATAAAGGAATTGATAATTCTATTTACCTGTGGTTTGGGTAAATAAGGGTTAAACTGGTAAATTAAGGAAAATGACAAATTAATGCTCAATGCAAGTTAAAGAACATAATCTGCTGTATGCTATAACCAGTTGCTTAAATTCGAAATTTCTTCTTTTCGCTTTGGTAAGTATTTAAAGTTATTAGCTCTAGGTGTGCTGTGACCCAGAAAAATAGTAACTGATCGTGAATCATGTAATATTAATTATTCATTTTCAACTACTGACAAGGTCAATTCAATAAGGTTTAAATAAAAAGGATATACTTTACAATTCACAAAATATAATGGAAAAAATATTCCAGCTGTTTACTTGTGTTTACCGAAAATTTTCTCTGCTTTAAGCTTTAGGCATACCTGAATTTTATGTTCATCGGTGGATTACATTGTTTTAAGCTAGTAGTTTTACTAAAATTAATTGATATTCATAAAAGCTATTCTTGATAAATTTATTTTATTGGTTAGAGAATAGAGTTCATGGAATATTTACATCAGATGAGAATTCAAAACCACCAGGGTTAAAAATATTACTGAAATTAACTTTGGTCATTCAAATTCATAACTCATAGATAGGGGAGAGACATGCCATTCATTCATTTCAATGGATAAGGATTTCAGTAGAAAGAGTGCATTATACACGTACTAGAATGAGTTGTATATGAGGCTATTGATCATGACTAGGAGTATAACAAAATTTTGATTAATTCAGTAAGATTTATTATTTGCAAGATACAGTGTACTAAGGTTATCAAGTCAAGTACATACAAATTTAAACTGATCGTACATGTAGTCGGCTTATTTAAATGACTAAAACATATATCTTTGTTCAGCAGTCAATTATTGATAAACATGAGGCAAATGATTTCATTACTACATTAGGTCCACCTGTTTGAATATACAAAGATTTCACCAATTGATGCGATGTATTTCACAATGGCATTTTTCTTGGACCTAAATAAATTTAGTATTATATCAGACATCTAAACTTGATAAGCATGATGTAAGCCTATGGATTTCAATCAAGATACACAAATCATAGAGTCAATTTAATTTTATGGCTTATCCTATTTTAAACAAAGCAGTGGAAACCACTAGTTATAAGATCCAGGGCTAGAAACATTTAAGGCAAACCCATTGGAAGTTCACAAACATCTTCAGTCAGGGAAAATTTTAGGAAATACAAAGCTATTTTATTGTTATTAATGGATTAGAAATTAAAGCATTTGTCAAAATTTTCCACTAACTATATTAGATTCATGCCAGGTAAACATATCATTTATCCAGAACCACAGCAACATTCTATTTCTCAGCCTTTGGCTCCAATGCACATAGTCAAAATGATTCACAGTACTTTTAGGTGGCAAAAGGAATAATTAAAATACACATGTAATCATGTATTCTTGCAAGCCAGGTTGATGGGGGAAAGGGTTTTTGCTCTGTGTGTGAGCCATTTATTAGTAATACTTGTTCTGTTCCTAGTTCTAGGTAGTTAACTTACATTATTATGTTAATAGGCATAGATCTGTAATTTTCATTGGAAGTGAACTTTAAAAAGTTCCATATTATTACTCCATTTAATAAAGTATCATTTTACACCCAGTTTGTTATGTATATGCTCACAGCTCATACAGATAGGTTGGGTGAAAAGCATTCATTAGAATAAAGTTAAAAACTGATGTCAAGATCCCGTTTGGAGTCATAGTTGGGAGTAAAACGTTGACTGCTGTAACACCCTGTGTTACATGTAATACATGTGATTACTAAAAGCCTGGAATGAATGCTCAGATATAAAGCTAACCTTATTTTATTACAATTAACATGATTTATTTCCATAGATAATCTTACACGGTAAGTTAAATAGGTTTTCTTGAACTATTGTTTAAACCAGCCAGAATAAATTCATACATGCTGCTGTTGAATTGAAAAGGGTAGATCAGGATCAGCCATTTTTATGATGGGACAATATTTTGTCCACATATAAATGTTTCTTTAAGTTTTATTACATGTAATTCATCATGTATAATATAAATTATGACGCAAATTGCATATTCTTAGTCTAATTATTATACAGACGTAATCAACTTAGGAGTAATGGGGATCTAGAGTTATTTTCAGGGGGGCTATTTCAGTTTCCCCAGTAAATAGGTGACATTTAGGGCGGTTGGTCGTGGGTCGGTTGAATGCGGCTTTCCCATTTTGTGGGGTGGCAAAAACCTCGGGATTCCAAAGGTTTCGGCCATGTGGCGTTTGCGCCGAGCCATTCAACTGATGCTATAATTCATTGTGATGCTGCTGCTTAAAACAAACTAATTAACTGTGAAAATGTGTGCTGCTTTCAACAAATCCATGAATTGGTCTGCTTTGATTGATTGAAACAAACTCAATTGCTGTGCAAAATGTGTACTGCTTTCACCAAATGTCATGGACAGTGCTTTGCTTGCTAAACTATCTTAAGTAACGTTCGCGGTTTGATAACCCGGAACTATAACTACATACATGTAAACTTGTAAAGTTCATTTAAAATACATGTACATAAAATTTAATTGTAAGGTTAATTACCGTTCGCGGTAAACCCGGAACGGCCATTATTATGCTCATTATAATTACATGTACATGTAATATTTTGCTTGATTGTTGTTGATGCTTGTTGTTGCTGCTTGTTGAAATTGTTTGGGGTCGCCCTGCTTGATCCCTTTTTGTCTGCTTTAAGCCACGACCAACAATCGCCAATATATTAAAATAAACGTGTACAAAATCATGTTTGTTTTATTTTCCTCTATATAAATAATAGCATCTATTAATTTAAAGAATAGATGCCTTTATTTTTTGAGGAAAACTTTGTTGCTGCTTTTTGAGTTGGGTTAGCTATAAAGAGCGATATATGGTAAGTGTCTCAATTGGCCCCCAAAATGAGTATCTTAATTTTACTTTATATATAGCTTTAACTTGTACAGCTATATATGCGACCTTTATTGGTCATTTTCATTTTGATCAAAACGCCGTTATTTTAGAAGTATGACATCATAAAAATCAAGTTTTGCCATTTTAACATTTTTTGTAAAAAACTGCTTATTTTCAAGCAGTTTTTCTTCCAGAAAATATAGAGCGCAGCCTAGAACAAGATTTATATTTTTACGCGGGTATGTTAAGGAAGCATATAAGTAATTTCTCAGGAAATTTATACTTTTTGAAGAAAATTTAGTTTAATGAATTACCAAAACCACTGATAAACGTAAACTGTTATTCACTATTGCATAAAGATAAAAGCGTGTCTAACGCAAACACGTGCATCACCGCCACGGCATCACGTGACATCTATTAATAGCAAAATTTTCCTTAATAAAAAGGCTTACAGAACAACAATACCCCGGAGTTTGATAATTTCTTTGAGTATGTAATATAGCTGAAAAACATCTATTTGTCCAAAAAGTGCTGCTAGAATCCAACTATCTTGTCCGTAAAATATTTATTACACACATTGACAAACCTTACCATTTGTTTTGAATTTTATAAATATGAATCGAGATTTTTCGTACAACCATGCTTAACTCGGGATTCTAGCAGCACTTTCCAAGTTTGTCAAAACGTAAACTTTCAATCTGTACAAATCGTTTGTTTTGAAATAACCAGCTTATTGTTGTTCTGTTGCATTTTTTGGTCAAGAATGACGGATAGGCCGACCGGGTTTGTAAATAGCACTGTCTTCGAAAGAGAATATAATCAATGAAAATAAATTAGCATACCCGTTTAATTAATTGAACTCCATATGATTTTAAATCAATATTTCTGAAACTTCCTTTTAAACTCCATTTTACGTATCTTTGAACATGCCGTCTTAGCTAAATTCTCTTTACACGACATGATCAATTTCCAAGTTACTTGATGTACACATATGACGTCATCGGTGGTAGATTTCAATCATAATAACTGTTACAGCATATCAAAATAGAAACATTTTATTTTTGTAAATGTTTACACGTTTCTAATCATTTTCTAATTACATTACATCGCTAAATACCAATATTACGAAAACTTGTGTTATAAGATTGACGTCATTTTGTCTACTATGACGTCATAATACAGCACTGATCTAGGCAAGGTAGAATATTTTGTATGCTTCCTTATTCCCCCGCGTATCAAAGATGTAGCTATCCAATACTGATAAGTGACAGAAAAATTATTCATGTTCTACACTGCGTTTATGTTTCCCATAAGAAAAAACATCAAGAAAAAGGCATATTTTTGGGCTTCTTTGTTAGATAACAAAAATAGCATCATTTCTCATGTCATTTACAGCTCGAGAGTGCATATAAATGTGAAATATATATTAGAAATACTTCAATATAATCCCTTCTTCAAAATAAATATCAATTAAACATATCTGAATGTCATTCTAAAATGTTATTTTTAGGGGGCCAAAATTGGCTCTTACCATATATACTCCTTAGATCGGGTTCGGGATATCTCAAATTCCCCCTCTTTGCCCTGGATCCTAAGAACGAAAGCTTAAGGTATACAATTTTGTAGCAGACAAAATTTTCAAAAAATATGCTTTCAATCACGATTGCTTTTAAACCCCAAACCCCATCCCATCCCATATTTTAGAGATATGGGAGAATATACATCTTGATATTAAATAATTATATAAGAAGTTTTGTCTGCTGTTGGGGTTTTCTCTATCTTTTCAGGTTACTTGAACATTGACTTCACTTGGGAGATCTTCGTCGTGGTATTCCATGGGCCTGACCTTGTATTCTGTAATTTTGATTGCGTATTAAGCATACCCGAAGAGTCCTAGATGGCATTCCATTGAATTACGATTGGTTTCCCTTGTCGTCTCAAGATTCAGTTTGCGCCGAGCCATTCAACTGATGCTATAATTCATTGTGATGCTGCTGCTTAAAACAAACTAATTAACTGTGAAAATGTGTGCTGCTTTCAACAAATCCATGAATTGGTCTGCTTTGATTGATTGAAACAAACTCAATTGCTGTGCAAAATGTGTACTGCTTTCACCAAATGTCATGGACAGTGCTTTGCTTGCTAAACTATCTTAAGAACGTTCGCGGTTTGATAACCCGGAACGATAACTACATACATATAAACTTGTAAAGTTTATTTAAAATACATGAAATAAAATTTAATTGTAAGGTTAATTACCGTTTGCGGTATACCCGGAACGGCCATTGTTTTGTTTATTATAATTACATGTACATGTAATATTTTGTTGATTGTTGTTGATGATTGTTGTTGCTGCTTGTTGAAATTGTTTGGGGTCGCCCTGCTTGGCACCCCTTTGTTGCTTTAAGTCACGACAACAATCGCCAATATATTAAAATAAACGTGTACAAAATCATGTTTGTTTTATTTTCCATATAAATAAATTAAATTTTAATAAAGATGATGATATTTTCTCATTTTATTCATTAAAAGGGGGAATTTTTATGAAAGAAGGATATGGAGATAACGAACAGTATTCAATCTCAACGTCCATAAAACAATATACAAAATAAGAGCAGAGCAAACACGGACCTCCGAAACATCAGAGGTGGGATCAGGTGCCATTGAGTAGTGAGCATCCCCTGCCGACCGGTTTCACCGCCCTGTGCTCCTTGTCATGATCAGGAAATAACGGAAAAATCCGTCGTCAAGTGTAAAAATAATGGACTAACAATTGGTATGAAAAAAGTCCGTCAGCATTTGACTCAATAATAGATTGTATTTGCTGACAAGGTCATTGTATTGACCATAAAACTTGATGATGACTTTAAACGAGACAGCTGATATTTTTGTTTCATCAACTTGTTTGTCAATAATTTGCCTCGTTTAAGGGACCTATATGTCCGAAAAGCTTTGTGTGAAATTTTCAAAACTTTGACATTTCTCTCCTGACCACTTGCTCTTAATTTTTTGGTATTAAAAACAATATCTTTATGTGCTTATTTTTACACAGGAGCACGTGCAAAAACAGTGTGAAATGGTAAAAATAGATTATTTTCAGACATTATTGTTTACCCCCAAAAATGCTCTAAAAAGAACCAAAAATGTCAAATAACTTTCAAAATCAACAGGTTTTTAATTTACATACTTGTATCTTTAAAATGAAGGCAATTCATTATTTATTCGCATGAAAAATTATAATGGAGCACAATGTAAGTATAACTACGTTTTTCTTGCATTTTTAACAATTCCGACATACATAACAGGTAATAACTTCAAAAGTCTTTGTGTGAAAATGTTGTAATTCATATTTTTTGAAAGAACTGGTTTATCTCTTTATTCTAACAAAGAAAACGGTATACCTTTATGATAAAATAAATGAGAAATATGACGATTTCTTTTATTTTCGTACTATTGTGTAATAAATATTGACCTTTCTGCACTAAAAAAAAAGTAAGTAAGCACTGACAAACATCCGAATATAAAAATATATTTTGGGAAAAAAGGGTATTTTGTTTTCATTAGAAACAATTTAAGGTAGGATTCTTCTCATTTAAAAATTTATGAAATTTTCACAGAATCAAAAAACAATATCAGTAAGTGATAGTATCAGTGAAATTAATTTCGACCGTTTTATATAAACAAGGTCAGGTCAAGGTCATTATCTTTTTCATTGACATTAAGAATAAAAAACAACTGTTGCCAATCATGTTGTACCTACTTCTATTTCAAAAGTTTAATGATTGTTCTTTTTCATTAAAACCAATTACTATATCGGGTCTAAAGCATGATATTACCAAAATTACATAAATAGTTTAACTTAACTGGATATTGGTATGAATTTTCTCTGTTTTCTTAAGTTTTTTGGATATATTAGTTATTTTCATGTGCTTCCTATATTCAACTTTTTCTTATTTTCACATATAATAAAGTAGTATTATAAATGTACAAAATGAACAAAAACAAAAAATTTTATGTTTTCTAAGAGAGAAAAAATACTTTTTATGGATTTTTGGCTCAAATTTGCACTTTGATAGGGAGCGTTAAAAGCTAATAAAGTTCTAGTTTGTCTGAAAAATCATATTCATTTGATAAATTTTGAAAGTTTAGTCCCTATTATTAATCTAACATACATTTGAAAATTTCTCCAAGTCTTCATTGGTAAAAATTATAACTAAATTCCTTGTTTATTATAATTTTGAGAGGCAAAAAGAGATATTTTTATACGCCACCATTCCGCCAAAAATATAGTCCCTGCTAATTTTCAAACGCAGTTTACCATTTCTATTTAAAGTTGTACACTTCTGATGAGGAAAGAAAAATATGGTCTTTTAAATTCCTTACACCTCAATGTATAAGACATATCAGCAAATGTACTTTTTAAAGTCTCATCTAGTCAGAAACCAGAGAAGAATCCTACCTTAAACAGAGTAATTATTTTCTTCTTCATTCCAATCATTCTGTTTCTCTCCCACCCCATTTCCCCGTCAGCAACCAACACCTATTAGAACCTAGGAATGACTTTACACAATAAAATCTACATGTACAATAAATCAATAAGCAAATATAGGTACTAGTACATTTCTTAATTTTTTTTCTTAGTTTTATCCAGAAAATACAATTACTGTTAAACATAAAATTAAACATATTTCCCTGATTTAAACTGCTTTCTTTGCTGAATTTTATCTTATCTTTTTGCACTTATATATCTGCATATCATCGAGGTATTTATTCACAACTGAAATTGATATGTAATATCAACCAAAGGAAAAAAATTCTAATATTAACAAACTCCATAAATCAAATAAAACTGTTATTAATGATGAATAAATTATCTTTTTGTAAATTGTGTACCTTATTGATTATTAACAATGTTATGCCTATATTACAGTTGCAAAAGTCAACAGGTAAAAGCAAACGTCGCCATTGTGACTAAACATGACGCTGCTTTGACGTAGAACGACATAGGTCCCCCTTAAGAAATTGTTCATACGTAGAGCATGCTCTTGCGTATCGAATCAAGTGAGATATATATACTCCGTATGCAGGTGATGAAGGTATATTGCTGCATAAGTAAGGGAAGTTGACAATAGAAAAGTTAGAAAGTCATCACGTTTATCATATAGCTTGGTTGTTAGATTACCATTAGTGTCTTTTTCAAGGAGAATATCCAAGTATGAAGTAGAAGTGTCGGACTCTGCGGTATCTTTTATCTCAAGCTAACCAGGATATGGAAATAACGATTGAACTACACCCAGTGTTGAATATTTACACTACATGGGATCACTGTTTGTAGCATATTCTACTACGATTATTGCTGAGATCAAAGAAATGCCGCGGACATTATTCTCCGATAAATCACAAACGTCATCAAAACATTATCAGATCAGAAACACGCATCAAACCTGTGCAGCTGAATTATACATTTGATTTAAGAATAGAATAATACTAAGACCACATCAATGTGCCGTTTTTCGCAATTTAAACACCGAGTGGCTGATGAATGTAGATTTCTAAAGCGAAGCGGGGCTGTTTAACGGATTTCGCTACGCCATATTAAAGCTCCGTAATTTTAGTGATAAAGTGGTGAAATAGGAAACTTATTTTGTTATAATAATTGTATATTCCAAGAGATTAATCTATAAAAGCTACAAAGATACATGTATTTATAATTAATAAAAGGCTAATTTTAATGCGGCGAAATCACAACTCGTTTGCATTCTTTTTTACACAGGTAAACAAATTTACACTCTCGTGACCTAATTTGTTTCTGTATAGAGAAAGGATCAGCCGTATTTTATTGCTACTTAGTAGAATAGAGATAAAGTCCTTGTTGCTGTTAACATTTCTCGAACCTCGGAGATTATTCTCAACATTCACGAAAACGCTGACTTTATTTTTTAATTAACGTACTTGTTTGCATTTATTTGATCAACTTTGTTTGACAGTACGACACGATTATCATTTTGTACGTCTGGGATTCGAACCCGGACTCACTCAAATGTGAAGCGAGAGACATATCACTACACCACCGAACCACTTTATAGGCAATGATGAAGTCACATACATGTATATATTCACGTTCCATATCGTCAAAATTTTTACACAATGCATGGTGTCTAATTTAACCTTTATTAAACAGTTCTAACAGCTGTAATAAGAATATAAAGTCCGCCGAGAACCCGTTTTATACTTAATAACTCTCCTCATGCCTCTGTCCTAAAAATAGCGACATGTAATACAGAAAATACTAATAAAAAGAACGGAGTTGGACACTCTGAGAGAGAGGTTACAGAGGTCCTAGGGAGTTTTGTATAAAATTAAATTGCGAAAACTCAAAATCCTCTTGAGATATCGCCCAAAAGGATAGGGTAACACAAAGAAAAGAAGTATAATTTTACGACCTTGAACTTTGACCTTTTGATCTCAAAACCGATAGGGTTCTTTAGTCCATAGGGAGTAGCTATGCAAAATTTCATTGCAAAACCTCAAAGTGTTCTCGAGATATCGTGTGGAAACAAAAACGTTACAGACAGACAGAATGACGGACGGACGCACGGACAGACCCAAATTTATATCACTCACTTTTCAAGCGGGGGACAATTAAGAAAATTCAGAAATCCACAAAATTCATGACTGACTTTCCAGTGATTTTAGTGTTTGCTAATAAATTCAGAATTGTACCTGTATCACTGAATGCGACACTTGGTTGATTGATTGTATACTGTTTAACGTCCCTCTCCAGAATATTTCACTGATATGGAGACGTCATCATTGCCGGTAAAGGGCTGCAAATTTAGGCCTTTGCTCGGCACTTACGGCCTTTGAGCAGGGAGGGATCTTTATCGTGCCACACCTGCTGTGACACGGGGCCTCGGTTTATACGTTCTCATCCGAAGAACCTCCCCATTTAGTCGCCTTTTACGACAAGGGGGTACTGAGGACCTATTCTGTCCCGGATCCCCACGGGGAGCGACACTTGAAAGTAGGGACAAAAGACAAAATGACCCTTTCATTTCCTTTGTTAATCTTATCTTTTTTTAACTATTGCTATAAAACTGATCAAGTCAGGGTATGAAATTTAATTTAGGAGAAAGATCAGAACTACATATAGTAATGTGTTTTTAATGTTTGCATTTTTAGTTTACATGGGTGTATTGCGACAAAGATGAGCTCTGCAAAGTGTTTTATAAATTCCCTTTTCCCTCGATTGGATTCAAAAGGACTAGTCAGCTTCTTCAACACCTGTAATAAAATAAAATGCATAGAATAAAAATGTTTATGCATATTGATGAAGTTTGATCAATAGCATGTATTAATAATTTGAACATGTCAATTTAAAGTGTTTTTACTCAGATACAAACTTTAATCAAATCATTCCTTCTTTTTTGAATTTTGAATTATTATGGAAGATATTACCAATCAAAACAATAGCCATTTTTTTTTTTTTTTTTTTTTTTTTAGATTTTCTAGGAACAATTTTTGGCGAGATTGATGATACCCTAATGTGAAATTAAGGATGAATACATATATCATATTAATAAATATTAAATAGCAATCACCTATCTTATGTCTCTTTCTTTTTATGTAGCTATATACACACACTGTTTTGTCTGTCCATGAACTAACCCAGAGGAGATGAGTTTTGTTGTCATAACTGAGGCTGTGTGGTGTGTTTATTCCTTCCGCTTGTGTCAGTATGTGTGACAGAAAGTGACCGTACTTGTCAATCATATGTACTGTGTTGGAGTACAAATCACACACCAGGATGTGTGACAGCGCATCAGTACAGATTCCATGTGGATATAGTCGTGATTGAAATGTAGGACCTGTGTAGGAGAAGAGATGTCTCCCTCCACCATCTGTCACCACTACACGACCAAAGTCAGACACAACAACATCTCCATTGCGGTTCTCTGTAATGTATATAGGGTTCCTGTACAGTTGCTGACCCTTGTTGTCATGTTGTATTGTCTGTATGTGTTGTCCTGTGTTATCGTAACGGTTAACCTTGCCTGTCATTTTATAATATAACATCACCAGTGGGTCTCCATTATGTGGGGAGGAATAGATACATCGTGGCTCCCAGAGGTCAATTCCTTTTATCAGTGTAGACTTTGTTCTATCATCTGTAGAAAATTTGTGAATTTCATTATTACGGTCTATATATATTAGTTCACCGTCATTGTCTACTGTGTGTGCTCCGTATATACTATACCATTTATAATTATCTGTTAGTCCTTTACTTTCCAGGTGATGCAAATCGTCCCCTTTTGTGTTTATCAAAATAAACACAGTAAAATTAATGTGCCTTTCACTGACCCAGATCCGGTCTGCATCGAGACAAGAAATATGTGTAATATGACCAGAAGTGTTCAGTTTAACTGATCTGTGTAACCAAGGTAAAAACATCAGTTCCAGTTGAGCTTCATCTCTTATTTGTCTTTGTCCTCTCTCTATGACATTGGTTTCACTCAGAAAGTCAACCACATCCTCCTTGATGATTTTCATAGTCAGGTTAGGCGAGGCGTTGTGTGTAATATATAGAAATTCATTTATCTTTGGGAAGAAGGTGTTTTTAAGGAACAAGAGTAATTTTACCGCTCTGTTTGCTGATTGTAGATATTTGTATTCATATTTTTCTATGCTGGCAATATTTCTCTTCCGTTGTTTTAATCTATGATTACATGTGTCCACGAGCCTTTTAACGTCAACATCACACATAACAGTATCAATCAGGTCTTTTAATGTCTGGGCTTTTGTTGACATCTTTAGTTTCACATGTTTAAGGTTAAAGATATTGGTTTGACCAGATCTTAAATTATCTTTAATGTATGCCAGTAAGACACAGTTATTATACAGAGTCTCACTTCTGATCCTGTGAATGGTGTATCTGTTTTGTTCACGGTTTCTTTTATATTCTGTTCTAATGTTCAGTATTTTGTTTTGTTCATGTTTTTTACACTGTGCACAGAAAGGAAATTCACCCGTATAACAGTACCTTTCATATACTAATATTTTGTCTGTCTGTCTTACGCAAGTCTCGAGATTTGGGATGTCATACTTCTCACGGTAAATCACAACATCGTGGTATATGGTCTCTAGATCAATAACATGTCTCTCTTTACATTGTAGACACAATTCATGTTTACACGTGTTACAGTAGTATTCTGTGTCCCCTACACTGAGAACACCGCCGTGTCTTACACTGGGCACTTGATCCTGAACCCATAATTTATAAGATCTAAGTCTCCATCATCACAATCACCTGAAAAAAATTGGAGAAAATCAAAATAGTTAAAACAAAAAGCTTCTAAATTGATTATGACTTAATTAGATATTGATTTCTTTCTGTTATTATTTAAACTTTTGTCATAATATTTTGTAATTATTTTCTGGGGTATAGTTATAGCCTTTGAGGAGTAAAAATCCTCGGTGCCTTTTCTTACTTTAGACACAAGTCATTTTTACATGTGGGACAGTTAAATTCTTCATCTTCCTGACAAGAGAAAAACACTGTCGTACTTTACCCAGGGAGTTGGGGGTGGGAGGGGTAAAATCCTTGTGTGTTCATGATTTTGAGGGTAAAAGATAAAAAGAGATTCATGATCTCATAAATCCTTTAGATGATACAAAGCAAGGAAAGGATAAATTTAAGGACCCTTGGAACAGTCACCTTTCCCTGTCGAGCTGTCTAAACATCCTCGAGCTATCTATATAGAGTAATCTGTAATCAATATGTTATCAAAACTTACATAAACCAATGTCGTAACAAGTTGTAGGAAATATGTAAGAAAAAAATAATCTGTTGACATGAAATATCATACAGGTGACATTGAAATCAAATTTATCCAAAATGAATGTTTGATAACGTAGAATTTATATTTCCATTTTAATCTTGAACAAATGAATTCCAACAAAATGTGTACCATCCATACTTCCTACTTTGCTTAGCCAGTTACCAAAATGTTTTTATAAAGTTAAAAAAAATTGTTATTATTCTATATACTCGATTTTCATTATATCGCAGGTTTTATTGTATCGCGGTATATTGCAAAAATTCGGATACATTGCCTATATTCTTTTTTATTGATGGACAATCTTATGTTGTCTGAATGCTTACAATTTTGATGATTAAGAAGTATGGGACATCCGTTTGAAAAAAAATTCATATAAAACGTAATTTTACGCCTTTATTGCACAGAAAAGGGGGCATATCAAAACACAAAAATAGGACTTATTTTATCCAAGTAGATATTTTATCGCAATAGGTTTACATAACATCAACAAACGATGCGATACTGTATTTGTTTCTATAACTTAAATTATTCTTACATTTTGAAATAATTTTCTTTCCACACTCAAAAAAAATAGTGAGTATAAACACTTCAACATGTTCGAGGAGAAAGACTAAAATCGTTACCTTTTGGTTGTATTGTTTTTTTTCTAACATACAAACTGAAATAAACCAAGATAAAATTAATACATCTCTACCAAGAAATTGATATTCCAAAATAAATTATGTTCCAAATATGTTTATTAATAAAAAAAAAAGGTTTTCTAAAAACATGTAAATAATAGAAATGCCAGAATGAGCCAGCTTTCAACAAGCACAGTCGAGCTATATAGATCATCGAAACATTTTAGCGCAATTCAACTTCATTTTAACTGTGACGTTATTGTATTCAATTGTGACGGCAGTCAAGGGTACTGTAACGTGCCTGAGTGACGCTGCGTTAAAACGTATGCTCAGGTAGCTAAACACAGTTTCGTATAAAATCCAGGGGGTTTTTCCCAGAGAGAAACATGCTGGGTAGGGATTTCCTGCTATTTATAGGAGTCTACATGAAAACCGCATCTTTTTATTTTTATTCGCATAAAGTAGAGTCTTATCTTAATATCTAAAGAAGAAAATGTGCATTCATTTTTAGAAGAAAAAAATTTTTGAGACTTTAAATAGGGGGGATAACTCCCAAAACATCCGGTTTTCACATGTGCAGAATTACATGAGTCAATTAGCAGGTAATATAGCTCTTTGAAGAGGTGGAAAAATGTACCCTAAAAGCACACTAAAAGAAAACCATAGGACTTGTTCTGTGAAATGCATACAATCTATTTTGTCTGATTTTTTCTGTTTTTGTTGAGCAGGGGTGTTAAAAATGCATAGGTGCACTGAAAATGGATGCATAAACAACCCAATATCCCCCATATTTCAGGTGTCAAATACCCCCTTGTAGTAAATGATGAATGTATTATAGTTGGATATTTACAAAATTCACAATTTTAACTTTGCAATGATATGCAGAAGTCTATGTAACAAGCCTCCATTTTATTTTTTTACAGGGGTCAGTTTTGCTTGTCCCTCACCAAGTAACGTCCTGATAACGTCATACATAAAACTGTGTTTTGCACCCTCAGATTCAAGTAATATCGTGCCTCGTTAAATGTATAATATCAAGTCTGATCCTTAGAAAATATTAAAATTTATGACCAGAACAAAATCAATGACGACAGATAACCCTGGGAAAAAATCTTTATTAAACTAATTAAAAAAAAATTCTTGACTGAGCTTTGACCACTTTCCGTTTAGCCGACTATGATTTATATACCACATATCCGGATTTGGCTGACTGAAGAAATAAAAGAGATTTAATAATCAATGAACATATTTGGTACTAATTTCCTTATGATAACATATGTCCCACAAATATTTCAATATCCAAACAAAAATTGATTAAACTGATTATGTCTTTAAAAGCAATTTCTTTACACAAAATAAAAGTAAACATTTAAATGTAGCAGAGAACGAAATACCTCATAAGCGTAAAGTGGTAAATGTCAAACTCTCTGATGTAGTCCTAGTTCGAGAGGACCTCACAAAATGAATATTATATATCCAGCCACAGATTCTGGGATATAGTTTTTGTCCCATGTTTTACATAGCAAATGTGGTTCAATAATACTGCTGTTTATAGTACTTTTTCAGGTTCACAGTGTCATATGACTGATATCAAGTGTACGAGGGGCGTTCAATAAAATAATAATGTCATCAGGGCTCGGAAAGCAACAAAAATCGCTTTTCTATGATTTTGTCTTAATGATTTAACTTAAATATTCTCTTTTAATTAAAAAGACATGTCCGTAATATTTTTATTCAATTTCTTATTGTTTTTAGAACACCGTTTTGAGTATGACCCTTCGTATACTGGAAAATGTCAGATCCTATGATTTGCTGTTCTCGTTTTTCTCTTTCTGAAAGGTGCTTTCCTAAGTTTGGGAAATGAAACAAGTCAAAGAATAGAAGATCTGGCGAATATTGTTGATGTGACAAAACATAACTTTTTGTTTTCCCCAAAACTCCTTTACTCTTCATGGCCTGTGGATTTGGACGCTGTCAGGAAGAAATTTAATGTCGTGAATTCCTCATTCTGTTTCCTTCCTCTCATAAACCTTTCAATTTTTTTGCGAATATTTTGCTTACTAGACTCCTCCAGATATTGAACTGCCTCTCTATATATGTATTCGAACAATAAGACCGCTAATATTAAAGAAAATAGCGTATAGAACTGCTTTTGTGTTCTTGCAATTTTTTGCTCTTCTTAAGCCTTTGCAGTTTTGTCAAGTACATTTTATTCTAAATTTGTTTTGAGGGTTTAACGCAAAATGGATTCAAGTTTCATGATCTGTTTGAATTTCAGAAAAACGTGGAAACGAACAATTTTTGATTTTTTAAAAATATCTTTTAGATTTTCTACACGCTCTCGTTTTCACTCATATTTATAAATATAGGATGACCTTTCAGTATTAAACTCTTTTAGGATCAAATGTTTCTTTAAAACAGTGTAAACTACCCCCGATATGATGTCTATCAAATTTGCTATGTAACTTAAAGTCAATAAAACATAATCGGTGATAATTTGTTGAATTATCCCAAATATACATTGGTTGTTGTATGTCCTTGTTGACAAGGAGGGTACCCATTTTTTATGCCCATTATATAATTTTTGTTAATTGAAATCCACCTGTTCATGTGTGTATGAAACAGACAAAAGTTGCAAGTAAATTTCACATATTTCAGTTAATATATTTTTGGGAAATTAACAAGTTTACAGCAGCTTTAATGACGCGTTCAATTTTACTCTAATTTACTGATTCTTGACCATTCTTTTTTAACGCAGTGTCTCGAGTAGCCCTTGTTTTCCAGCTTCCCACAATGAAATTATGCGATGAAAAGTGTTCACGTAAACTGTTATAAATTCATTAAAGATTCAATAATTAGAAAAAGTCAAGTTTAATGTCATATGCTTTCTATGTTGTATGTCATGGAGCTGATGACATTATGTATTGAACGCCCCTCGTAAAGAGGAGTAAACTTTGATAATGTTGTTATCAGGCACTCTAAATCTTAATATATGTAACTTATCAAAGACCTATATATAATAAACATATGTCTAGTATTTTAGTTGAATGTTTTATTCGAGTTGGCAGGTATTGTCCACAGTGGTCTACACAAAAGTGGGGCAGCCGGCAAAATGGCATACCCCCAACATTAACAATACGTTGTGCCCTTCTCTACTGGCAAAGCAGCACGTTGGGTAGACCTCATTCGTGCTACGGACACATTTCAACACAAATTATCTTTTAATTATATTATATTGCTTTAAATTTACAATGATTAAGATTTAATTTTCAAAGTTAACATCACATATATCAACATCAACTATTACATATATCAACATCAACCAGAAAAAGTCAACAAAATCAACAGTTCAATGGTTAGATTGAAGGTGACGATTTCACCACATGGGCACCTTAGGTGCCCACCGCCACCTGGTGGGGGTAGGCAATTTCAATTTAACCCCCCACCATTGACCCCATTCCTCCTCAAAACTGTTAGCAACACATCCATAGTGAACATCACTCTTTCTCTCTCTCTATTTCCAACCCACTGTAGATCTATGCTGCATTAATATAATTTTGGTTTCCCTTCAAATTAATCGTGCCTAACGCCCCCTTCCCTGAATATATATATTTCCAATTAAGTTATTTTTCTTTGGGTCTCTATTTTAATTATTAATATCCAGTTATATTACTGAGTCATCAAGAAGGAACTAATGTAAGAAAATTATGAAGAAATACGTTTATCTTGATTTACACCTACCCCCTTTTTAAAACTTTTTTATTCATTTGAGTTTTATTTCTTATCTATTTATTTGTATTTACAAAATGTAAAATACTTTCCAGCAGAGATTGCAAACAAGATGAATGAGACTTAATACTTATTAACCCTCCCCCATTCTCTTTTAGCATGATTATGTTGTTCCTGTATTGTTGATAATAATTTTGAAATGTTCACATTCTGAATTTATAAACTGCAGAACATGTTTTGTAATATTTGGTAATGTATCGTGCCAGTTCTGAAAGAATGAGGTTATACATGTATTTTTGAAACCAAGCTCTTCCAAGGACAATTTAGAATTGAGTAAATCTTGTATATACTAATTAATTGCCTTTTAACACAAGAAACACAATGGCGTCGGTAGTCCAGTGGTTAAGGTGCCGGACTCCAAACCGAAACGTTGCGAGTTCGAATCCAGGCCGCGACAAGCCGACGTTGTGTGCTTGGGAAAGGCACTTTACACGAATTTCCTCACTCCACCCAAGTGTAAAAGTGGTACCTGGCTATAGACAGTGAAAGATATTGTCAGAATGTCAGTGTTCTAGCGCTGATAACGGCAGCTTGCACTGAGAAAGATTCTGGATTGTTAAGGTCTGCTGGATAATAATGCATTGTAAAGCGCTTTGAGTAGAATTTATGCTAGAAAGGCGCTATATAAATGCAATCATTACAATCATTACTTTGTATTTACCCCTAAGCATTTAAAAATATAGATGGACTACAACAGACATGTAAGGCACATATGACTAAAACCTTTATTTTTTCCCTTCCAAGCTGATGCTCTATAAAAAATGCATGATCTTATCATATCTTATTAAGCTTCCTACTCTGTGAATTTGGGTAACACTCCCCCCCCCCAATGATAATGAAATTCATGATTATGTTCATGTACACTGGAGACGGCATCCAAATGAACCAAAAGCCTGACCTTTTATTTCCTTTATGTTCAATTTTAACTAAACTAAAATGTAGACACAGAATATATATGTGAAACATGCCTTTGACCCCATCTTACTTAATATGAACCCTTTGATATATATCAACCAGCAAAATAGTAGCTAGCGTTGCTAGATCATGTAGATATCTTTTTAAAAAAAATTAAAAAAAAAAATTGGAGAATCCTATCTATATAACTGGTGAACCATTGAGGTCCTAAGATACTATGCACTGATTGTTATTGTTCTGGTTGAGTCTGAAGTTGTCCTCCTTTTCAAACCCCTAAAGAGAAGTGATATTCTGATATGTGAGGATGCTGCTGGTCCTAATATAACTAATACAGTTGTGTGTATGTAGATTTAACAATGAACAATTCAATTTGGGTGAATGAAACCTATCCACCCCTCCCCCGCACACATTATAGAGCCTGAATTGTTCATTGTAAAGCTTCCATCCAGCTAAAATTTGTGACTCAAAACCTTGAGTTTTGTCAGATAGCATGTGAACGACTGTACATATGTATAATTAAATATATACATCTTACTTGATGTTTAATTCATATACATAAAATTCATTATTGTAACATAACATTCAAGAGCAACACAACTTGCTCTGGATTTTACTTCAAACTATTTTATGTCACGTCACAATTGATTACTGCCTTTGTCGCAATTTTATATCTTTCATGTCTCTTTGGACCTTTGTTAAAATTGAATGGCCTTGATTTAAATTAATATACTTTAGTTATAGTTCTGGGGCCCGTTTCACTAAAAGGCGTAAAATACGACAAAACTTAAGTTAGGCCTTAGGGCGTACGCCAAAATTTAGTCCGGCGTAAACTGCGTTTCACTAAGAGGCGTACGCCTGGCCATAAACACTAGTATCGGACTAAGTTAAAGCCAGACTTACGTCCTTGACAACGAGCTTATGCATATGCCCAGACAGATGATAAACAGTAGAAAGGAAGATAGATAGATAAATAGATATATAGATAGAAAGATTTTCTTTAATAGATAAAAATATATATAGAAACTTTTCAATTGTGTTTGAGGGGAGAGAGAGAGAGAGAGAGAGAGAGAGAGAGAGAGAGAGAGAGAGCCGTAGAGTATTCAGACATATTTATCCTGTTAAGTGACAAAATCACACAGCAAAACTTGCTAAAATGTTTTATTTAAAGATATATT
>NW_026927175.1:0-29033 GCF_032062105.1 Saccostrea cuccullata | reverse complement strand
TCGTGATTTTGTCTTTTTTCTCGTCTAAAGCTTGCATTATTTCTAATAGTTTATGACCCATATGTTGATCAGATGCAAGGCACTTTGTACAAACAGGAATATCACATTTTTTACAGAACATTGTACTTTATTGTTTATTGTGAGTTTTACATTCTGAGTATCGGGGGGTTGATTTCCTGGACTGAAATTTAACAATTTCATGTTTCTTGGATTCATCAGATATCATGTGTTCTCCCACACAGGCCTTACACAGGTTGACAAGACAGGTATCACAGTGCATCTGTACCACAACAGTCTCGCACAGGTCACATCGCATCACGTCCTGGGCACTGGTACGTGGGTCCATGGTTAAACTTTTGACTCTGAAGTATACAGTTAATTAGGATTTAAGGTAGAGATAAAGTACGTATAATATCAAAAAATGAATTAATCTTTCATCGATATGAGATATGTAGGAGGAAAATTTTGCTGGATTTCAAACAATGATTGTTGGTTGTTTTTTTTTCAATCACCAATAGTAAAATTTAAAATTATTGCAACTGAAAGTAATCATGCCTTGGACATACTGTAGAAGTTGGGGCTTTACGGACCGTGGATATCGGCCTGGATAGCTCAGTGGTTAGAGCACCTGACTAGTAATACAGGGGTCCCGGGTTCGATTCCCGGTCCAGCCATATGTTTTCTTCGTGCATTTCTCCTTTCCTACTACATTTGGTGGCCAGTGTGGGGGGCCTTGTTCAGGTTACAGTGTATGTGTAAATTAGTAATTCCTGGCAGGGCCCTAGAACTTGTGTCTTCGAGGTCGAAGACTGTTTAAGGAGGGAGGAATGTAGAAGTTCGGGCTTTACGGACCGTGGATATCGGCCTGGATAGCTCAGTGGTTAGAGCACCTGACTAGTAATACAGGGGTCCCGGGTTCGATTCCCGGTCCAGCCATAAGTTTTCTTCGTGCATTTCTCCTTTCCTACTACAATACACACCTGTGCCTAATTCCAAACTTATTCAATTTATTGTTATTTAGGTCAATATATCAAGTAAAATATCAGAATTGTAAATGAATATAAATATAATGTGATATAAAACTTCAATGGTTGTAGACGTGTTAAATTATGTTTGTATGAATTCAGACCCCCGTATCATGAAACATATATTTCCTAATGATATCTGCAAAGTTTAAGATTGATTCAATAAGTAATATTTTACATTTTACAGGAGATTTAAAATTTGACTCATTATAACTCAAAAGACCTGGTCTTATAAACAACCACATTAAACTCTGAGTAGAATCAGTCATTCTTTATTCATTGATCTTAATCCTAGGTATCGCTTAATTTCTCGCTCCAATTTCTGACAGCTAAACATCAATGGTAAATCTAGTGCATTTACTGTTATAAAAAATAATCAAAATGTTAAATTTCATGTGTAAACATTACCTGACGTTTAAGGCTGTAATGGTTGCCAATAATGTAGGTGTTGTTATGAGTTCTTATCACATGACCTGTTTCCCTGTGTTACCTAACTGTTTTTAATATTGATTTCCTGGTCTGTGTGCAGTAGAAATTTAAATATAAGCTCTCAGTTCTGCTATTATATCTTTGTGTACTACAGATAACTGCAAACATTTTGATATTTAACATGTTTAAGGCACACTATAAATATTACGAAACGTTCACAGCATGGTTAAATATTAAAAGGTTACAGAATTCAAAACTGCTCTATGAAAGATCAGTAAATCTAACACCCCACCAGATTAACATCCCCCAAAAGTATATTTTTCAAATTACGCATAGTTTCATAAACTTTGCGAGGTCAAGTTTTAACAATTTAATAATTGGAGAGCATCAATACTTAGCAGTCAATTTAGTCACTCAAAATTTTTCTTATCTATTTAGAAAAAGGAATGTGGTGTTGAGTACATGTATGAAAACCAAACATTTCAAATGTACATTTAGTAAATTTTTCAACTAATAGGTCTTTGAAGATTTCTGCATTAAGCAGGACATTAAATTTCTTAGCTGGCTCCATAATATACAGACCAACAACCTCTCTAAGGTAAACCATACCTGTACATTAAATCTCTTAGATGTCTCCATAATATACAGACCAACAACTTCTCTAAGTAAATCACTCATCTACATTAAATCTTTAAGCTGACTCCATAATAAACAGACCAACAACTTCTCTAAGGTAAATCATACCTCTACATTACATCTCTTAGCTGACAACAACCTGTAAATCATACCTTAACATTAAATCTCTTAGCTGACTCCATAATATACAGACCAACAACTTCTCTAAGGTAAATCATACCTCCACATTAAATCTCTTAGCTGACTCCATAATATACAGACCAACAACTTTTCTAAGGTAAATCATGCCTCTACATTAAATCTCTTAGCTGACAACCTGTAAATCATACCTCAACATTATATCTCGTAGCTGACTCCATAATATACAGACCAACAACTTCTCTAAGGTAAATCATACCTCTACATTAAATCTCTTAGCTGACTAAATCTCTTTGCTCTGCTCTTATTTTGTATATTGTTTAATGGACGTTGAGATTGAATACTGTTCGTTATCTCCATATCCTTCTATAACATGTATAATATACAGACCAACAACTTCTGTAAGGTAAATCGTACCCCTACATTAAATCTCTTAGCTGACAACAACCTGTAAATCATACTTTAACATTAAATCTCTTAGCTGACTCCATAATATACAGACCAACAACTTCTCTAAGGTAAATCATACCTCCATATTAAATCTCTTAGCTGACTCCATAATATACAGAACAACAACTTCACTAACCACCTGTTCACGCAGAGCTTCGACTCTACGGCGATCATCCCGATCAAGTCAATCAGTCAACAGACAGAACTGGGTAGATTTCAACAAAAGGAGGACATTAAATGTCTTAGCATAATATACAAACCAACAACTTCTGTAAGGTAAATCATACCTCTACATTAAATCTCTTAGCTGACTCCATAATATACAGACCAATAACTTCTCTAAGGTAAATGATACCTCTACATAACATCTCTTAGCTGACAAAAACCGGTAAATCATACCTCTACATTAAATCTCTAAGCTGGCTCCATAATATACACACCAACAACTTCTCTAAGGTAAATAATACCTCTACATTAAATCTCTTAGCTGACTCCATAATATACAGACCAACAACTTCTCTAAGGTAAATCATACCTCTACATTAAATCTCTTAGCTGAAAACAACCTGTAAATCATACCTAAACATTAAATCTCTAAGCTGACTCCATAATATACAGACCAACAACTTCTCTAAGCTAAATCATACCTCTACATTAAATCTCTTAGCTGACTCCACAATATACAGACCAACAACTTATCTAAGGTGACTCACACCTCTACATTGAATCTCTTGACTGGCTTCATAATATACAGACCAACAACTTCTCTAAGTAAACCATACCTCTACATTAAATCTCTTAGCTGAAAACAACATGTATATCATAGCTAAATATTAAATCTCTAAGCTGACTCCATAATATACAGACCAACAACTTCTCTAAGCTAAATCATACCTCTACATTAAATCTTTTAGCTGATTCCATAATATACAGACCAACAACTTCTCTAAGGTAAATAATACCTTTGCATTAAATCTCTTAGCTGACAACAACCTGTAAATCATACCTCAACATTAAATCTCGTAGCGGATTCCAGATTTTACAGACCAACAACTTCTCTAAGGTCAACCATACCTGGACAGTAAATCTCTTAGATGTCTCCATAATATACAGACCAACAACTTCTCTAAGTAAATCACTCATCTACATTAAATCTCTAAGCTGACTCCATAATAAACATACCAACAACTTCTCTAAGGTAAATCATACCTCTACATTACATCTCTTAGCTGACAACAACCTGTAAATCATACCTTAACATTAAATCTCTTAGCTGACTCCATAATATACAGACCAACAACTTCTCTAAGGTAAATCATACCTCCACATTAAATCTCTTAGCTGACTCCATAATATACAGACCAACAACTTTTCTAAGGTAAATCATGCCTCTACATTAAATCTCTTAGCTGACAACCTGTAAATCATACCTCAACATTATATCTCGTAGCTGACTCCATAACATACAGACCAACAACTTCTCTAAGGTAAATCATACCTCTACATTAAATCTCTTAGCTGACTAAATCTCTTTGCTCTGCTCTTATTTTGTATATTGTTTAATGGACGTTGAGATTGAATACTGTTCGTTATCTCCATATCCTTCTATAACATGTATAATATACAGACCAACAACTTCTGTAAGGTAAATCGTACCCCTACATTAAATCTCTTAGCTGACAACAACCTGTAAATCATACTTTAACATTAAATCTCTTAGCTGACTCCATAATATACAGACCAACAACTTCTCAAAGGTAAATCATACCTCCATATTAAATCTCTTAGCTGACTCCATAATATACAGAACAACAACTTCACTAACCACCTGTTCACGCAGAGCTTCGACTCTACGGCGATCATCCCGATCAAGTCAATCAGTCAACAGACAGAACTGGGTAGATTTCAACAAAAGGAGGACATTAAATGTCTTAGCATAATATACAAACCAACAACTTCTGTAAGGTAAATCATACCTCTACATTAAATCTCTTAGCTGACTCCATAATATACAGACCAATAACTTCTCTAAGGTAAATGATACCTCTACATAACATCTCTTAGCTGACAAAAACCGGTAAATCATACCTCTACATTAAATCTCTAAGCTGGCTCCATAATATACACACCAACAACTTCTCTAAGGTAAATAATACCTCTACATTAAATCTCTTAGCTGACTCCATAATATACAGACCAACAACTTCTCTAAGGTAAATCATACCTCTACATTAAATCTCTTAGCTGAAAACAACCTGTAAATCATACCTAAACATTAAATCTCTAAGCTGACTCCATAATATACAGACCAACAACTTCTCTAAGCTAAATCATACCTCTACATTAAATCTCTTAGCTGACTCCACAATATACAGACCAACAACTTATCTAAGGTGACTCACACCTCTACATTGAATCTCTTGACTGGCTTCATAATATACAGACCAACAACTTCTCTAAGTAAACCATACCTCTACATTAAATCTCTTAGCTGAAAACAACATGTATATCATAGCTAAATATTAAATCTCTAAGCTGACTCCATAATATACAGACCAACAACTTCTCTAAGCTAAATCATACCTCTACATTAAATCTTTTAGCTGATTCCATAATATACAGACCAACAACTTCTCTAAGGTAAATAATACCTTTGCATTAAATCTCTTAGCTGACAACAACCTGTAAATCATACCTCAACATTAAATCTCGTAGCGGATTCCATATTTTACAGACCAACAACTTCTCTAAGGTAAATCATATCTCCACATTAAATCTCTTAGCTGACTCCATAATATACAGACCAACAACATTTCTAAGGTAAATCATGCCTCTACATTAAATCTCTAAGCTGACTCCATAATATACAGACCAACAACTTCTCTAAGGTAAATCATACCTCTACATTAAATCTCTTAGCTGACAACAACTTGTAAATCATACCTCAACATTAAATTTCGTAGCTGACTCCATAATATACAGACCAACAACTTCTCTAAGGTAAATCATACTTCTAAATTAAATCTCTAAGCTGACTCCATAATATACAGACCAACAACTTCTCTAAGGTAAATCATACCTCTACATTAAATCTCTTAGCTGACTCCATAATATACAGACCAACAACTTCTGTAACGTAAATCATACCCCTACATTAAATCTCTTATCTGACAACAACCTGTAAATCATACCTTAAGGGGGTCCTATGTCCGAAAAGTCTTTGTGTGAAATTTTCAAAACTTTGACATTTTTTTTCTTGACCACTTGCTCTTAATTTTTAAGTATTAAAAACAATACCTTTATATGCTTATTTTTACACAGGAGCACGTGCAAAAACAGTATCAAATGCTAAAAATAGATTATTTTCAAACATTAATGTTATACCCGAAATATGCGCTAAAAGAACCAAAAATGTCAAATCACATTCAAAATCAACATATATTTAAGTACAGGTCTCTGTAAGAATCAGACAATACGTGTATAAAAGTGAATCATGAGGGTTCTCAGAATTCGATGATTTTACACACATAGGTTTCTCTTACACTATGAATCACGTATGTAAAATGAAAATTATTTTGGGTCCTGGTTTTTATGGAAACATGGCCAAAGAAATTTTCCCTAGCAACCGGTCAATTTTCCATGTTTATGGACAAATATATCACTAAACTTAGAGGCTTTAAATTGAATGTTAATATTACCTGAGGGGTTCTTAAATAATGTTATCATAAAGATAAACATTTCAAGTGATAAAACCATGCAATACATACTATTTTTATTTTAAGATATTTCTTTTACGGGCAATGGAAGATATGCATGTTTTGCATTTTTTGCTGATTCAGCATTTTTGTAAATTTGGGCAATTTTCAAGGCCATATATCTCAAACTTCTGGCACAATACAAGAGTATGGTATATTTTACATAAAAGCAGAGGAATATCCTTTTTGGAATTTAAATTCAAAAACGTGTGTTTTTTAATATTTACAATCGGTTGCCTAGCAACAAAAATGGATGTTTCGATTAAGAGAAAGAGACAAATTGTCAAATATGCGAGTTATTTATGGAATCAAATCTTATTGGCGGATACCAAATTAAATTTTTAAAGTAAAAACATATTTCTGAGACTTCTTTATGAATCTAGGAATATTTTGCAAATACTAATCGCCATAGCAACAGAAAATTCCCCATAGCAACAAAGAAAATGAATCCACTTTTGACATGCACTCATATATGTTTGTAAAGATTATTCAGTGTTTGACAGACCACAAAGATTTAAGAGGATCAGTACATTTTTTGTACTTTATTAGTCCCCAACCCGTGAAACTGGAGGGGGCTTTAGGTTTCTGTCCGCCGGTCTAGCTGTCCCTATGTCTGTCTGTAAGTCTGTCCTACTTGGGTTTCCACACTTATTTTCTAAACGCTTGCATATATTGAGCTGAATTTCGTCATGTGAGTGTATCTTGGTGAGTAACAGATCAAGTTTGAGTGTCGTTACGCTTCATTGATTTTTGATAGATTTATGGCGTTTTAATTTTTTTCATAATGGTTTAAGATCGGGTTCGTGCTGCGCTAAATTCCAAAGGTCAACATGGTAAACTTGAAGCCAAAAGAAGATGTTAAAAAATGAGTTGAATTTCCGTCTTTTATGTTTTATTTTTTTTTTTTAGATTAAAGGCATGCATAACCTCAAAATTTTAACATCAAACACTTTTACCTTGGTCATAACTTTTGCATATTATAAAATGACTTTTAGAGAAAAAGAGGGAACTGCATTAATACTGCTTATGTTTTTAACATTAACCCATGGCAACAACAATGAGCATGTAGCAATCATGAAAATTTATTAAGCGCCACATGGCATTTTTTAACATGTTTAGAGTGTTATAGTTAACATTTGTACCTATAAACAAACAAGTGACAAGGTTCCAGGCCATAAAAGTAAGCAATCTCTCACCAGAGGGCGCGCTCCCTCTGGTGAGAGATTGAAAAGTTAGACGAGTTTTCTTTCGATCTCAATCTCACAGTTACATGTAAAGGTTGAAACAAGATGTGTTTGTGAAACACTATGCGCCCGGCAGCAACAAAGTTCGGAAAAAGCTATTTTTAGCATTTAGGTCACAGTCAAGGTCACAAGTTCATTGACCTTGGTGTCATTTGGAAGAACCTGATTAATGGAGATTGCATACCAAATATGAAGTCTCTATCTTTCATGGTTAAAAAATTATGGCGAAGGTTAAAGTTAGCCCAAAAAAGCTATTTTTAGCATGTAGGCCACAGTCAAGATCACAGGGTCATTGACCTTGGTGTCATTTGAAAGAGCTTAATTAGTGGAGTATGCATACCAAATATGAAGTCTCTATCTTTCATAGTTCAAAAGTTATGGTGAAGGTTAAAGTTTGGGACAAACAAACAAACAAACAGACAGGACGAAAACAATAAACGCCCTCGATCTATCGATCCGGGCGCATAATAAATGTACAACAAAATATTAGAGAAAAGAGCCTTGAAACATTTACCTGGGACGAAACCATAGCAAGCCTTCAACTGTAAAATATGCATGTTTTTATTTAATCCTATATTTAAATTTTTAAAAAAAATCATATTTCTATATAACTCACTCAGATGATCAATATAAAGACATTGTTTTGGTTATAATTAATATAGATTTTCACATTTCAAAATTTTCTAACTTTATTCTTCTAAAAAGAGCAGTGCTAGGGATTTAAGCAGAAAAAAATATGCATCAATTAAAATTTGAAACAAAAGGCCCAGGGACCACATCCCTCACCTGAGCACCATAGCTTGATCAAAGCAAAAATCAGTTGGAAAGATTAAATGTATTTGTGGTCCCGACCTACCTCTAAAAGGGAGGGGGTACGATGAAGTGATACATGTATCCAATGTAACTTAAGGTTTTCCAGATAAGTACTATTTAAGGTGAGTCAAATAACAAGTTTCTTGATTAAAGCTGAAAACTACTCGTAAAAAGGCATACATGTAGTCCACCATATTTCCCATTCTTCAACACTCTCCCTACAACCCATATATATAAGGAGCAGATCGCTTTTCAGTTCAATGTATTTTGCTGTAGAAATCAAGTGTAGACGTACATCTTACATGTACATAGCCGTGCCGCTCGGTCGCGATGAAATTATCAAAGTTAACAAACTTTTTCCAAAACAGTACAAAAGTATCATGAAAAATATTGGTCGATACAATAGTGCACATAAAAACAAGGAATAAACGCAAAAAATCTAAGACCACGCAAGGAGGACTACATGTCGGTCACGAGTTTCGAGTGTGCAATCGGGTGTCACAAAATCGTACTGTTTATATACCCTTCTGACAGTGCCTATATATGAGAACATGTAAATAGTACCCAAGAAAGCAAATTCCAAAAGCAGCAAGATATTACTTTAAACCACTGGTAATTTGTTTCCGTGGTTACACGGAAAAGAAGAAAATGATGTGGTGGTGTTGCAAGGTCCAAGGGATGCATACATGTCACAAATGCAGATCCAGTGCCAGTGTGCCGGTCATCCCCCATCCCGTTTGAAGATTTTGCACATGTACAGTAATGTATATAAAATTTATATGTCCACTATCCTAAAACCAAGGAAAAAACATCTTTCATTTGTGAACCCCCACTAATGCCTTGCCCTAAGCACAATGGGGACTTCAGTGCAGCCTTGGACCCCCTGCCTTCTACTGCCCCCCCACCCCATAACAAATTCCGTTTTTTTTTTCTCTTAAGATAGGAGCATTAGCCCAATTTCAGTAAAGTGTGAACAGATAGCCAATGAAACATGCAGATTTATGCTGAAGTCAGAAAATCTAGTGGGTATTGGTATTTAAAATAGTGCACGAAGTTGCAAATATAAAAAAAAACATTTTTTTTTATTAAATTCAAACATTTGGAAATGAATGTATTCTTTGAAAATTAAGGTACATTGCTGGCATTAGGAATTCTATTCATTTTATCTCAGTTTAGTTCAGTTCATTGAAGTCAAGAGACATATATCTCACAATCATACATTTTTAATAACAAATATAATGATGAACTTAACATGCAACATGTACAGTACATATTATATTTTCTATAATGTATAAACAAGTGAAAGGCACTATTATTGATGCACTCGCTAGTTGCACAAATTTTCCTAGATTACATTATTCTTTTTTATTCTGTGTAATAACATTAATAAGTAACTGTACTCATTTGAGGGCACTTGGTCTTCGGGAGTATAGTATATATCTACACCGTGTTACAGTTTCTATCGAACATGTTCAATTTTGCAAGACCTAGACAATGAAATTCATTTTTAATATTTACAATGCAGTCATCATTATTTTCTATCCTTTTTTTGGAGACATGCTTGAAGAATACAATTATCACTACTGAAAAAGAAAAAAAAACAATATTTAAGGATTTTCTTTTCCCTGACCAGTTCAAGAGGAAATTCTTCTAATTCACAATATCCGATTACCATAATGTTATATGTATTCTGAAAAGGGTACATAGTGCGGTGTGCAAATATAATTATGTTTTGTTGTACAGTGTACACATGGAGACGCCACCACTTGCCGGTGGAGAGCTGTAAATTTTGTCATATACATGTACTTGGCACTGAGGGCCATTGAGCAGGGAGGGATCTTTTTTCGTGCCAGCACCTACTGCGACACGGGACCTTGATTTATACGGTCTCATCCGAAGGACCGGTCTCCACGTCCAACAGTGGGATTCGATCCCGGGATGTAAGGATTGACTCCTTTGCGACTCTTGAGCAAACGTTTTAACCACTGCGCCACGCGGGCGCCTGTAGACTTCGAAAGATGTATGTTGAGTTTCGAAATCCATTGCTTGGTAAAAATATATCATCTCATGCGAAGTGATCAATAATGCTATGAACACTACGGATAGAAATTTACAGTACAAAATATTAGGCTATAATTCTTTTTGTCCCACATTTATATGGCAAGTATTGACTTTGGACAATTGCAATTTTACTGAATTAATTTGTCCTGCTTAGGGCATTGATTACCTATTGATGTATTGTAGATTTATTATACCCACTTTGGACAATTGTTTCAAACAAGGGATGTAGCAACAGGGGGCCCAGGGGGTGGGGGCTCCTCCCCCCCCCCAGTCTTTTCGAACGTAACTTATCACTGTAGGAAATCTTTATTAAAAGGCACCCCCAACTTTACAGTTACAGTTAAGGGAAATAAAGGAAATGTATTGTTGCATTAAAATAAAATTTGGTGCTAGCTAAAGGTGTGCTTTAATTTATTGTTCAAAAAATTAAATAAGAATATCATATATCAATTATACAAACAATGATATTTCAATTAATATATTTTATACACCTGGAACAAGCCCCTGTGCACCAAGATGCATTTTTTAACTTCATAAAAAGATTGCACATGAGGAAAACTTTGTGTGGTAAAAATTGTAAATCATGCTAGTTTGAACATCTAACCGTCTAAGCAAGCTACTCTAAGTATACATACAGTGTTACGTAGACATTGTGTCTGTCACTGTCTGACCTGACATATGTCTACATTGTCTCTCATCAACGTTTTTTAACATGTAATATATTTTTATTGCAAAATGTACCGGGGTCGGGGGAGAGTCAGGACAGAGGCCCTTTCAGGTGTGACAATTTTCAAAGCAGAGGAATCTCGGGTTAAATGCATGAAAGCCACAAAATGGAAAGAAAAAAGCTCAGGGACTTGCTCCCAGCGTGTAATAATTATTTATAAAAAAATTATTTAGAGACTAATCCAAGGGAAGTAATTGGGAAGAAAAATGCTTCAAAATGCAGAAAAAAATCAATATTCACCTTTAAAATTCTTTTATGCATATCATTTCCCCACCGAATTTCTATTTAAAATGTTAAATTTAATAAAATATGGACCTTCATTTTTCTATGCTTAATTTGTAAATTACCATATTTTGATAGTTCCCAGTACCTAGCATGACCATTAGCAAGTGTGAAATTAAAATTGAATCGTAAACATTCTTGTTTGAATCTCTAGCATTGGTTTAAAAAATTAAACACAAATTTAATTATCTCCTGTATCCCGTTTCCATGGCAACCGAGGTTAAAATTCAAAAATACTTCTACATTTCACAATTAATTACACATTTGTTTAAAATTATGACAGAAAAAAATCAAATCTGCAACTATGCGTTGCTAACCAATTTTGATAATTACGGAGAATTGGTCTTAAAATGCTTATGTACAGAGACTTTAGAGAATAACTTTAGCTCCTTGTAATGTATAATTTTATTAACGTTATAAGCTCAGTAATATTGCTATGCATCAATTAAGAACAAACATTACCATTGTTAGAGTTCAACACTATTTTTTTAATATTTACCGAGTCATCATTTCTAGACGAAAATAATCAAATCTGTGAATGAGTGCATGTCAAATGTGGATTTATTTTCTTTGTTGCTAAGGGGAATTTTCTGTTGCTATGGCGATAAGTACTTGCAAAATATTCCTGGATTCATAAAGAAGTCTCAGAAATATGTTTTTACTTTAAAAATTTAATTTGGTATCCGCCAATAAGATTTGATTCCATAAATAACTCGCATATTTGACAATTTGTCTCTTTCTCTTAATCAAAACATCCATTTTTGTTGCTAGGCAACCGATTGTAAATATTAAAAAACACACGTTTTTGAATTTGAATTCCAAAAGGGATATTCCTCTGCTTTTATGTAAAATATACCATACTCTTGTATTGTGCCAGAAGTTTGAGATATGGCCTTGAAAATTGCCCAAATTTACAAAAATGCTGAATCAGCAAAAAATGCAAAACATGCATATCTTCCATTGCCCGTAAAAGAAATATCTTAAAATAAAAATAGTATGTATTGCATGGTTTTATCACTTGAAATGTTTATCTTTATGATAACATTATTTAAGAACCCCTCTGGTAATATTAACATTCAATTTAAAGCCTCTAAGTTTAGTGATATATTTGTCCATAAACATGGAAAATTGACCGGTTGCTAGGGAAAATTTCTTTGGCCATGTTTCCATAGTAACCAGGACCAAAAATAATTTTCATTTTACATACGTGGTTCATAGTGTAAGAGAAACCTATGTGTGTAAAATCATCGAATTCTGAGAACCCTCATGATTCACCTTTTGTCTGATTCTTACAGAGACCTGTACTTAATTTATATGACTTGTATCTTTTAAATAAAGGCAAATTCATTGTTATTAATCTCGCATGAAAAATTATAATGGAGCGCAAAGTAAGTATCCCCCCTTTTTTTTTGTCGTATTTTTTACGATTCCGACATGCATAACAGTAAATATCTTTAAAAGTCTTTGTGTGAAAATGTTGTAATTCACATTTTTTGAAAGAAATGATTCATCTCTTTATTTTAACAAAGAAAAAAGTATACCTTTATGATAAAATAAACGAGGTATATGACGTTTTCTTTTATTTTCGGACTCTTGTGTCATAAATATTGACCTTTCTGCACTAAAAAAGGGTAAGTAAGCACTGAAAAACATCTAAGTATAAAACTATTTTGCGAAAAACGAGTATTTTGTTTTTATTAGAAACAATTTAAACAGATTAATTCTTTTCTTCTTCATTCCAATCATTCTGCCCCCCCCCCCCCCCATTTCCCCGTCAGAAACCAACACCTATTAGAACCATAGAATGACTTTATACAATGAAATCTACATGTACTACAAATCGATAAGCGAATACAGGTACAAGTACATTTCTTTATTTTTTTCTTAGTTTAATCCAGAAAATACAAATAATGGCAAACATAAAATTAAGCATATTTCCTTGATTTAAGCCGCTCTCTTTGCTGAATTTTATCTTATCTTTTTGCACTTATATATCAGCATATCATCGAGGTATTTCTTCACAACTGAAATTGTAATGAATTATCAACCAAAGGAAGAGAATTCTAATAATAACAAACTCTATAAATCAAACAAAACTTATTAATGATGAATAAATTTTCTTTTTGTAAATTGTGTAGGATTATTTTAAACAATGCTATTCAAAAGTCAACAGAAAAAAAACAAACGTCGCTATTGTGACGTCACATAACGCTGCTTTGACGTAGAACGACATAGGTCCCCCCTTAACATTAAATCTCTTAGATGACTCAATAATATACAGACCAACAACTTCTCTAAGGTAAATCACACCTCCACATTAAATCTCTTAGCTGACTCCATAATATACAGACCAACAACTTCACTAACCACCCGTTCACACAGAGCTTCGACTCTACGGTGATCATCACGATCAAGTCAATCAGTCAACAGAGAGAACTGGGTAGATTTCAACAAAAGGAGGACATTAAATGTCTTAGCATAATATACAAACCAACAACTTCTATAAGGTTAATCATACCTCTACATTAAATCTCTTAGCTGACTCCATAAGATACAGACCAATAACTTCTTTAAGGTAAATCATACCTCTACATTAAATCTCTTAGCTGACTCCGTAATATACAGACCAACAACTTCTCTAAGGTAAATCATACCTCTACATTAAATCTCTTAGCTGACAACATCCTGTAAATCATACCTCAACATTAAATCTCGTAGCTGACTCCATAATATACAGACCAACAACTTGTTTAAGGTAAATCATACCTCCACATTAAATCTCTTAGCTGGCTCCATAATATACAGACCAACAACTTCTCTAAGGTAAATCAGACCTCTACATTAAATCTCTTAGCTGGCTCCAAAATATATAGACCAACAACTTCTCTAAGGTAAAGCATACCTTTACATTAAATCTTTTAGCTGGCTCCATAATATACAGACCTACAACTTCTCTAAGGTAAATCATTCTTCTACATTAATTCTCTTAGCTGGCTCCACTATATATAGACCAACAACATCTCTAAAGTAAACGATACCTGGCTCCACAATATACAGACCTACAACTTCTCTAAGGTAAATCATACCTCTACATTAAATCTCTTAGCTGACAACAACCTGTAAATAATACCTTAACATTAAATCTCTTAGCTGACTCCATAATATACATACCAACAACTTCTCTAAGGAAAATCATAACTCCACATTAAATCTTTAAGCTGACTCCATAATATACAGAGCAACAACTTCTCTAAGGTAAACCGTACCTCTATATTAAATCTCTTAGCTGACTCCATAATATACAGACAAAAAACTTCTCTAAGGTAAACCATAGCTCTATATTAAATCTCTTTGCTGATTCCATAATATACAGACAACAACGTCTCTAAGGTAAATCATACCTCTACATTAAATTTCTTAGCTGATTCCATAATATACAGACAACTTCTCTTAGGTAAATCATACCTCTACATTAAATCTCTTAGCTGGCTCCACAATGTACAGACCAACAACTTTTCTAAGGTAAATCATACCTCTACATTAAATCTCTTAGCTGGCTCCACAATGTACAGACCAACAACTTTTCTAAGGTAAATCATACCTCCACATTAAATCTCTTACCTGGCTCCACAATATACAGACCAACAACTTCTCTAAAGTAAATCATACCTCTACATTAAATCTCTTAGCTGGCTCCACAATATACAGACCTACAACTTCTCTAAGGTAAATCATACCTCTACATTAAATCTCTAAGCTGACAACAACTTCTCTAAAGTAATCCATACCTCTACATTAAATCTCTTAGCTGGCTCCACTATATACAGACCAAAAACTTCTCTAAGGTAAACCATACTTCTATATTAAATTTCTTAGCTGGCTCCATAATATACAGAGCAACAACTTCTCTAAAGTAAACCAAACCTCTACAGTAAATCTCTTTGCTCGCTCCATAATATACAGACCAACAACTTCTCTAAAGAAAATCTTACCTCTACATTCAATCTCTTAGCTTGCTCCATAATATATGCAGACCAACAACTTCTCTAAAGTAAACCATACCTCTACATTCAATCTCTTAGCTGGCTCCATAATATACAAACCAACAACTTCTCTAACTTAAACCATACCTCTACATTAAATCTCTGGGCTGGCTTTATAATATACAGACCAACAACTTCTCTAAGGTAAATCATACCTCTACATTAAATCTCTTAGCTGGCTCCATAATATACAGACCAACAACTTTTCTAAGGTAAATCATACCTCTACATTAAATCTCTTAGCTGGCTCCATAATATACAGACCAACAACTTCTCTAAGGTAAATCACACCTCTACATTAAATCTCTTAGCTGGCTCCACAATATACAGTCCTACAACTTCTCTAAGGTAAATCATACCTCTACATTAAATCTCTAAGCTGACAACAACTTCTCTAAAGTAATCCATACCTCTACATTAAATCTCTTAGCTGGCTCCACTATATACAGACCAAAAACTTCTCTAAGGTAAACCATACTTCTATATTAAATCTCTTAGCTGGCTCCATAATATACAGAGCAACAACTTCTCTAAAGTAAACCAAACCTCTACAGTAAATCTCTTTGCTCGCTCCATAATATACAGACCAACAACTTCTCTAAAGAAAATCTTACCTCTACATTCAATCTCTTAGCTTGCTCCATAATATATGCAGACCAACAACTTCTCTAAAGTAAACCATACCTCTACATTCAATCTCTTAGCTGGCTCCATAATATACAAACCAACAACTTCTCTAACTTAAACCATACCTCTACATTAAATCTCTGGGCTGGCTTTATAATATACAGACCAACAACTTCTCTAAGGTAAATCATACCTCTACATTAAATCTCTTAGCTGGCTCCATAATATATAGACCAACAACTTCTCTAAGGTAAATCATACCTCTACATTAAATCTCTTATCTGGCTTCATAATATACATACCAACAACTTCTCTAAAGTAAATCTTACCTGTACATTCAATCTCTTAGCTCGCTCAATAATATACAAACCAACAACTTCTCTAAGGTAAACCATACCTCTACATTAAATCTCTAAGCTGGCTCCACAATATGCAGACCATCAACTTCTCTAAGATAAATCATACCTCTACATTAAATCTCTTGACTGGCTTCATAATATACAGACCAACAACTTCTCTAAGTAAACCATACCTCTACAATAAATCTCTTAGCTGGCTCCATAATATACAGACCAACAACTTCTCTAAGGTAAATCATACCTCTACATTAAATCTCTTAGCTGGCTCCATAATATACAGACCAACAACTTCTCTAAGGTAAACCATAGCTCTACATTAAATCTCTTGACTGGCTCCACAATATACAAACCAACAACTTCTCTAAGGTAAATCAGACCTCTACATTTAATCTCTAAGCTGACAACAACTTCTCTAAGGTACACCATACCTCTACATTAAATCTCTTAGCTCTCTCCATAATATACAGACCAACAACTTCTCTAAAGTAAATCTTACCTCTACATTCAATCTCTTAGCTCGCTCCACAATATACAGACCAACAACTTCTCTAAGGTAAATCATACCTCTACATTAAATCTCTTGACTGGCTCCATAATATACAGACCAACAACTTCTCTAAAGTAAACCATACCTCTACATTCAATCTCTTAGCTGGCTCCATAATATACAAACCAACAACTTCTCTAACTTAAACCATACCTCTACATTAAATCTCTGGGCTGGCTTTATAATATACAGACCAACAACTTCTCTAAGGTAAATCATACCTCTACATTAAATCTCTTAGCTGGCTCCATAATATATAGACCAACAACTTCTCTAAGGTAAATCATACCTCTACATTAAATCTCTTATCTGGCTTCATAATATACATACCAACAACTTCTCTAAAGTAAATCTTACCTGTACATTCAATCTCTTAGCTCGCTCAATAATATACAAACCAACAACTTCTCTAAGGTAAACCATACCTCTACATTAAATCTCTAAGCTGGCTCCACAATATGCAGACCATCAACTTCTCTAAGATAAATCATACCTCTACATTAAATCTCTTGACTGGCTTCATAATATACAGACCAACAACTTCTCTAAGTAAACCATACCTCTACAATAAATCTCTTAGCTGGCTCCATAATATACAGACCAACAACTTCTCTAAGGTAAATCATACCTCTACATTAAATCTCTTAGCTGGCTCCATAATATACAGACCAACAACTTCTCTAAGGTAAACCATAGCTCTACATTAAATCTCTTGACTGGCTCCACAATATACAAACCAACAACTTCTCTAAGGTAAATCAGACCTCTACATTTAATCTCTAAGCTGACAACAACTTCTCTAAGGTACACCATACCTCTACATTAAATCTCTTAGCTCTCTCCATAATATACAGACCAACAACTTCTCTAAAATAAATCTTACCTCTACATTCAATCTCTTAGCTCGCTCCACAATATACAGACCAACAACTTCTCTAAGGTAAATCATACCTCTACATTAAATCTCTTGACTGGCTCCATAATATACAGACCAACAACTTCTCTAAAGTAAACCATACCTCTACATTAAATCTCTTAGCTGGCTCCATAATATACAGACCAACAACTTCTCTAAGGTAAATCATACCTCTACATTACATCTCTAAGCTGGCTCCACAATATACAGACCAACAACTTCTCCAAGGTAAATCATACCTCTACATTAAATCTCTTAGCTGGCTCCATAATATACAGACCAAAAACTTCTCTAAGATAAATCATACCTCTACATTAAATCTCTAAGCTGGCTCCATAATATACAGACCAACAACTTCTCCAAGGTTAGTCATGCCTCTACATTAAATCTCTTAGCTAGCTCCATAATATACAGACCAACAACTTCTCTAAGGTAAATCATATCTGGACATCCAATTACCTTTGAATTCAAAGAAACCTATTTGAACCCATTGAATGAATCCTTGAATTTGTTCTGCTGAAAAACTAAACCAAATTGTGATCTTGGCCAAATCTTTAGAATGGTATTTCTTAGAATACTCAATATTTGTTTTTACCTCATATGATCTAGGGTTAAATCTGAGCAATGATTTGCCCTAACAGTGCATTTGTATGTTATTGTGTGTTTTATGGAAAGAGAAATCTAGTATTTTATTTTCATTTTCAGGCCCATACCACTCTTTTAGAGTTGGGCAAAATGGAGCAAGGCTCTCTGGCAAAATAAAGGGTTAGATTTTATCGATGATAAATCATTTAATTGATATCTTTTAAGGTCAGACGAGATGTTCCTTAAAATCTGTTTTGTATATCTTCATAATGTATGAAAAATATTGAAATTTTATTAAAATTCTGATTTCTAAACCAGTGTCTAAACGTTTTTAAAAAATCCAAACACTTAAACATTTGAAATTGAAAAATTATTTTTCCTCTCCAAATGATTTTATAAGAAAAACTACCCCTGGTATCTTGCAGAAATGCCTGGTAAGGTACCTCAATTTTTTGTCAATGTTTTTGTGAATGTTTAACATGTTTAAGTAGCAATACTTCAATGACAAACTCTTAGAAAAATTTATCTATTTTAAGTAACGTCTCATCTGTCCTTAAGTCATTAATTAATGCTTGTTCTCCTTTAAAAATATTTTCCCCAACTCTCTAATAAGCAACAGTGTTCTTAAAATAAATTGAAAGGAAGATAGATTTGTCAATTCTAGAGGTTCTCATGTTTTTTTAACCTGTAGACAATGTAATCTAAAGTTTAATTTTCTTTTGCTAAGTGTATAGTTATATATAATTGTGTAGAAGATTGCTTAAGACAAATATTGTTTGATCTTATTTATTTTTACATGTAAATGTATATACATTATCAAATTTGTCAGTAGAATACCTCAGTTATATGTTTATGTTCCTGACTGAATAAGTAGCTGTACGTTTGTTTTCTAGACACTGTTAAGTCTGAGTAAATTAGCCGGACTAGCAGCTGACCCATATAATGGAGAAATAGACCATATAATGGAGAAATAGACAGCAATATACTAGGTATGCAATAAAGTGTATTTCATTCTGTAGAGGAAATTGAATTTTGTTTCTATTAACAAGTAGATGTATATCATGAATATCTAGACATTAAATTTATCACATGCACAGGGGGTTGATCAAAATATTGAATTCATAATAAAATGAGCCAGTAAGAATCTTTGATGTTGTCATGTTCTATTATAATAATAATATCAGGAAGAGTTCATTTGTAATTCTTTACCCAAGAAAGAATAACTGGTGTTAAAAAAACCTACAGTAAATTAAATATTAAAGACTAAAATTTTTCCAATTTACAAATCAACTAAGCAGGAAATTAGCTTTGTTGAAAATATTTTTGAATGTCAAAGACACTTACGTATTCTAACACAAAAAAAACCTTGTTTTCTTTGTTTGGTTTCCCTACTAACAGTGTGAAATGAAATACATGTCCAGGATTTCTGTACAAAATTAATGTATTTTCCTTGTTGTTTATAACAGACATCAATGAAGAACAAGAATTAATTGCCCATCAGCAGCAGTTACCTGCCCTTGTCATAGAGGTTAGTATTGTTTTGCTAATTTCATCCCTGTTCAACTTACATAAATTAATCATTGTAAAATCCAAAATATCAATAGGGCAAAAAAGAGATAAATATGTAATTTTGACAAAATAAAATTTCTTGTAGAATCTAGGAATGGAGCCAAACAATATGAGAGTTCTCTCCCCTGTACAGTTGATAGAGATATGTACCAGTAGGGACTGCCACCTTAATTTCTGTCTCTATTTATCATATGCCATGAATATCAGTATTGCCCAACATTTAGTATTCTCTTGCCATTAAATGCATGTATTGTTAATATTTCAATTCTGTTTTAGTTATACATCTCCGGAACAAACATTGATGCCACAGAATATGATTTCAAGAAAGCATTGGATCTCTTACAATACATAGACAAGGTAAATGTATACAATTATCAGTATAGATAATGAAGGTAATAAAATACATATATACATGTACATGTATAGGAATTTTAGCAATAAATAAACAACTGGGGTATTTTTACTTATTAAACAGAAACTTTTTGCCCTCTTAGAGGATTCAATTTTTTTAGAAGCACTTCAGAAAGATTTTGAAAACAGCTAGCTTCTTTTTCCAGTTTAAAGTATTTATAAATACCTCTTAAGATACTTATTTTTGAAGAACAGAGATATTCAAAGGTGAAGAAGAAAGGTATCTCTAATTTTTAATTGAAGTATTAAAATCCTAGAGTTTTCAGATTTTATTTTCTTTCAGACTGACCCATCAATAGACTATGAAAGTCTGAGGATGCACATTTGGGCCCAGTCTATTCTTAGAGACAGGTAAGGTCTCAGGTAGAAATAGAATTATGATACCTGTAAGGTAGTTAAGTTTCTTTGCTCCCTTTGCCTCAGAACATGGAGAAATTGAATGAAATTTCATGTCATCTTTGGTCTTCATTATCAAGACAATAAAATTTGTTATAAATGACAAATCTTCTTTGCAAAAATCATTTTTTATACTTAAAATAAACACGTACAGAAGTAAAGTAGGTAGATCTAGAATGACACATGTATTTTTTGAAGTCGTTAAGTTTCGCTCCACTTTGCTTGTTTAGTTCAGGGAGACATTGAGTGGAATTTCTGGTCTCCTTTGGTTTTCATTATCAATATAAAATTTATTATGAATGACAAATTTTCTTTGCATTAATTTATATTTTATATTTTAACAAAATACAATTAAAGAACAAAAATTGTATTTTTATTAACAGCTGGCAACAAGATGATTCTGCGGATGTTATGGAGACCAATATGAATACTGTGTTCTTCAAAACAGTGGACCTGGCTTACAAAGAAGGTAAGGTATTACATAGAAAATGTGCTAGTCTTGTAATTAATGATTGTTGTATATTTTTGTTAGATGTATATCAAAATGTTTATTTGTTGTATGCATCATTAAAATTTTTGGATTTGTGTTTTGATTTTTGAATTAAATAAAATCTTTTTGTACAAAAATACCTGGGTTTTGATAATTTGTTAACCTATTGAATTTAAAAAAAAAATAAAAAAAAAAAAAGAAAGAAAGACAAAAAGAATTGCAGAATTTCAGGGTAGTTACTCTAACTTCTTGTACGTTCAAAACAGATGTCAATAGTTTCATCTCTGGCGAACAACTGATGAATCTGATGTCATTCTTTTTTTATTCAGGAATGGATGTGAAGACATTTATGCCAGAATTAAGGGCAGTGTTAAACTGTGATGAACTTGGAGAACTTAAAGATAATGCTGGCTTTCAGTATTTGATACAAGCTGGATATGAACATATCGGACAAGTGTTATGATTTATATGAACATATTGGACAAGTGTTATGATTTATTTAAAGTCACAGATGAGTCTGCATTGGATACGAGTTCTTTTATGAACTTATTGAATATGAAGTGTTATGATCCATGTTAAGTTTACAGGGAATATAGTTAATGTGCAAAGTACGGAAAAGTAGTTCAGCAATAGTGCAATGTAAAGTAGAATTAAGGATTTGTTTTAATAAATGCTGTTTTTTCTTTCATACTGTATAGCAGGTTTCTTAAGCGGGTGCAAAATTTGACGGTTTATTTCTTGACAGAGTTCGTATATCCAAGTATTTTGCACCAAAAACATTTGTGTAAATATCAGTTTAAACATATAAGATAATAATACTTGAGAAGACTTCTTTAAGTATGATGACTATTTGTACTTTGTAAAACCTGCGAAACATTGTTGATTTTGAGTTTAATCTTTGAAGAGATTGTTTTTTTTATATGTAGCTTGCAAATAGATGTTCTTATAATTATTTCTTGACAAGTTTTTTTTGAATGAGGTAACTGAAAATTGCATCAAGACCCATTTTAATGGACAATTGTCATTATGATAAAAAGCATGTAGGTAGACGATGTAATTCATGTATACAAAAGCAGTTACTAGCCCCACCCTCTGCAATTTGATTGCAAGGCAGTTTGTCAAATCTGCTGCCTAACATCGTGTACAAGTTATTTAAGGAATCACTGTCTAGTTTCCATTTTTACTTGAAATAACCATCTTACAATAAATCGAAATACCATCTAATTGAGTAAATTTGAAATGCATAAGGCCCCATGACGTCAAATCTTACTATAAAAAATAGTCCCAAAAACACGAAACAAATTTATTGATTATTTATAGTTACCGTAGTCAAAAATCAACATTTATAAAATAAACAACGAAAAAATTTTAAATAATGATCAAAGTAATCTTGCTAACTTTAATTATATATGTGACCTAGATTTAGGTTGTGGGAAGCACGAACATATATAGGCACTATATATCACCATATTGAGTGCAATGTTGCAGTTTATGAAACGGGAGCTGGTCAGCATGGTCAGGAAACCGATTTGTATGGATGTTAAAATAACAGAAGTTGAGTTGCATAAGAAGTCGGATGGTAATGACTGAGGGACGATGTCTGTATCAGATGATGGAGTACCTGCAGATCCATGTGGCAATGTCAATTTCTCCACGTGGCTGTTACGGAAGTGGAGTTCTCGGACTCGCGAGGCCTCGGTGATAGTGGACAGCGTTGCGCTAGTGACTTGCTTTCAAGCCGAAGATAATTCATTATTTATTCTGTTTGTTAAAAAGATATATCATATCAAATTACTTTGTAAACAATTAAACAAAACATTTTTTTTCTGTAGTATATTTATACGTCAGTGATATACATGCAGGTTGACACCCGACCTTTCAGTAATAGAGAAATATACATACCACAGGGTATTACCATGAAATTAACAAGATTCACTTTTGTAGTGTTTATCATAGAGAAAACAATTGGAAATGGGAATATTAAGTGTTCAACCAATCAGCATACAGGAAGACGACCAATTAACAGGATTGGTGAAGGATAGTACAGAATCTTACTTAATGTGATTCATTTCTCATATTAACAAAATTTTTCTGATGAGTTCTAATATCTTACAAAATTTTGCTTAATACATTATTTAGTACATACTGTAAACGTATTACATTTGGCTGGGTATTCTTTTTAGCGTTTTTGGCGGAAAGTAATATCCGTTAATTCAAGTAAAACGGTAAATGTCTCGCACATTTTAGTATTTTGTGTGGATTTTATTTGATCATTACACAACCGTAGATTCAATTCAGGTATTTGATTTTTTTACATGACTGTTGCTATTTTGAACAACAAACATATTGTCACTTGTATCTATACACAGTCCCTAGGGTCTATTCAGTCATTGCAGATATTTAATTTTCTTCACTTGTCCGTTGTCATACTGAATAACAAACAGATTGTCATTTGTATCTGTACACAGTCCCCAGAGTCCACTTAATTCACACTCTATGTAACGGAGGAACTGTCCATCCTGGTCTATGATGTGGACACAGTGATTGTTAAAATCAGCCGTAAGGATGTGACTCTGACTGTCTGTGGTGATTCCTAGTGGAGTAAATTGGCTGTTGTTTGGAGCAGGAGTATGTCCAGTGTACCTGAATCTCAGTTTTCCGGCCTGATTGACCACCACTACTGCTCTAGCTAGACAGTCAGACACACAGATATCCAGGTTCCTGTTCTCAATCATGTATATGTATCCATAATAATCATAACTAAATGAATAGAGAGGTTTACCTTTATCATCAAACTGAATTGTTTGTTTCTCTGTGGAGCCAGAGTAACGGACAACTTTTGTTTCTGTTTTTGTCTCGTCATCTCTATACATGATAATCAGCAGGTCACCAGAGGAGGTACTACAGACACGAATAGGTTCCCAGTTCTTTAGTCTGATCACCTCCTCTATCTTCTCATTCTTCGCAACGTCCACAGTTCTGTCCCTTCCGTCAATATACACTAGATCTCCACTTTTTGTCACTGCTATGTCCTGTGGTATGTTCCCTGACCTGGTTGTGATTGACTTGAGTAGTGATCCCTGGTTGATGCTGTAGAGTTTCATGGTGCTATCATATCCCTTTGTCCAGATTTCTTTATCACTCACACAGGCCATACTATAAATTTGATTATACTCAGTATCTATGGTGGTGACAATCTCTGGTTTATCAAGCAGCTGTTTGACTCGAGGAGAGGAGCCAGCTTCTAGTGATTTTTCTGTTGTCTTCATGCTGTAGCCATGTTTATCTAAAGTTAAAGAACTTGATGATAAGGTTCCGAACAGTTTACCAAGTTTTTCTCCTTGAATTTTTCCTGGAGTAAATTTGGGTAAAGATGGTGCAAATTTTTGTGGAAGAATTCTGTATATATTTACATTTGATGTGAAATCAAATAGTTTTGACAAGTCATATGTGTCTATATCCATTTCAACTAGGTTGATTTCATCCTTGATGTCAGACATTGCCTTGTTTATTTCATCCAGATGTTTCTGTAGAGTTTGTAGCTGTGTGTTTTTTATCTCATCAACTTCAGCTTTAAGTTTCTGGACAAGTTTGTCAATTTCTCTGTGCCAGTCCTCTCCATGTTTTGTTATGGCTGTTGAGAGATCTCCATATTCCGTTTCCAACTGACTCATTCTGTTTTGTACATCAGAGGCAATGTCCTGATAGGTTGGATAAATTGTTTCCTTTAATTCAGTTTGTTGTTTCGTGATTTTGTCTTTTTTCTCGTCTAAAGCCTGCATTATTTCTAATAGTTTATGACCCAGATGTTGATCAGATGCAAGGCACTTTGTACAAACAGGAATATCACATTTTTTACAGAACATTGTACTTTGTTGTTTATTGTGAGATTTACATTCTGGGTATCGGGGGGTTGATTTCCTGGACTGAAATTTAACAATTTCATGTTTCTTGGATTCATCAGATATCATGTGTTCTCCCACACAGGCCTTACACAGGTTGACAAGGCATGTATCACAGTGCATTTCTACCACAGCGGTCTCACACAGGTCACATCGCATCACGTCCTGGGTACTGGTACGGGGGTCCATGGTTAAACTTTTGATTCTGAAGTATAGAGTCAATTAGGCTTTAAGGTAGAGATAAAGTACGTATAATATTGAAAAATGAATTAATCTTTCATCGATTTGAGATATGTTGGAGGAAAATTTTGCTGGATTTCCAACAATGATTGTTGTTTTTTTTTCAATCACCAATAGTAAAATTTAAAATTATTGCAACTGAAAGTAATCATGCCTTGGACATACACACCTGTGCCTAATTCCAAACTTATTCAATTTATTGTTATTTGGGTCAATATATCAAGTAAAATATCAGAATTGTAAATGAATATAAATATAATGTGATATAAAACTTCAATGGTTGTAGACGTGTTAAATTATGTTTGTATGAATTCAGACCCCCGTATCATGAAATATCCTAATGATATCTGCAAAGTTTAAGATTGATTCAATAAGTAATATTTTACATTTTACAGGAGATTGAAAATTTGACTCATTATAACTCATAAGACCCGGTCTTATTAACAACCACATTAAACTCTGAGTAGAATCAGTCATTCTTTATTCACTGATCTTAATTCTAGGTATCGCTTAATTTCTCGCTCCAATTTCTGAAAGCTAAATTATATCGATGGTAAATCTAGTGCATTTACTGTTATAAAAAATAATCAAAATGTTAAATTTAATGTGTAAACATTACCTGGCGTTTAAGACTGTAATGGTTGCCAATAATGGAGGTGTTGTTATGAGTTCTTATCACATGACCTGTTTCCCTGTGTTACCTAACTGTTTTTAATATTGATTTCCTGGTCTGTGTGCAGTAGAAATTTAAATATAAGCTCTCAGTTCTGCTATCATATGTTTGTTTACTACAGCTAACTGCAAACATTTTGATATTTAAAGCACACTATAAATATTACGAAACTTTTACAGCATGGTTAAATATTAAAAGATTACAGAATTCAAAACAGCTCAATGAAAGATCAGTAAATCTACCACCCCACCAGATTAACATCCCCCAAAAATATATTTTTAAAATTATGCATAGTTTTATAAATTTTGCGAGGTCAAGTTTTAACAATTTAATAATTGAAGAACATCAATACTAAGAAGTCACTTTAGTCACTCAAAATCTTTATCTATTTTTAAAAAAAATGAATGTGATGTTGAGTACATGTATGAAAATCAAACACTTGAAATGTATATTTAGTACATTTCTCAACAGAAACATGTAGGACTTCTGCATAAAGCAGGACATTAAATTTCTTAGCTGGCTTCATAATATACAGACCAACAACTTCTCTAAGGTGAATCATAACTCTACATTAAATCTCTGAGCTGACTCCATAATATACAGACCAACAACTTCTCTAAGGTAAACCATACCTCAACATTAAATCTCTTAGCTGGCTCCATAATATACAGACCAACAACTTCTCTAAGGTAAATCATTTGTAAACATCCAATTACCTTTGAATTCAAAGAAACCCATTTGAATCCATTTAATTAATACTCGAATTTGACCTGCTTAAAAACATAAACAAATTGTAACCTTTGCCAAATCTTTAGATAGGTTGGTTTTTCAGCAGATTTTACGGAGTATCCAATATTTGTTTTTACCTCATATGACCTAGGGGATAAATCTTAGCAATGTTTTGCCATAACAGTGCATCAGTATGTCATTGTGTGTTTATGGAAAGTTTGATTTAGTATTTTACTTTCAGGCCCACAGCACTCTTTTAGATTTGGGCAAAATGGAGCAGGGCTCTCTGGCAAAGAAAAAGGTAAGGTTGTGTTTATAATAAATCATTTCATTGATATCTTATAACTCATTAAAACTTGTTCTCTTTTGAAAAAAGGAAATGTTTTCCCCACCTCTTCAATAAACAACAGTGTGCTTATAATAAACAATGATAATAAATAATGAAAGGACGATAGACGTCATTTGTAGATGCTATCATGTTCATTAACTTGTAGACAATGTAAACTAACGTTTAATTTTCTTTTGGACAGGTAAATGTATAATTATATGTGTATGTATTGTGTAGAAGATTGCTTAAGATGAATATTGTTTGATTTTTTTTTTTTACATTTACATGTATATACATTATCCAATTTGTCAATAGAACACCTCAGTTATATGTTTATGTTCCTGACTGACTGAGTAGCCGTACGTTTTGTTTTGTAGACACTGTTAAGTCTGAGTAAATTGGCCGGACTAGCAGCTGACCCAGATAATGGAGAAATAGACAGCAACATACTAGGTTCGTATTTTAAATTAAGTGTAGTAGACATTATTTTTACCACATGGGTTCAGTAAAGCATTGAATTCAGAAAATAAACCTTTAAGAATCTTTGATGAAGTCATATGCTCTATCTTTAGGTCACCTGAGTAAACTCAGGTGACCTATTGCTATCCGTTTTCGTCCGTCATCGTCCGTCGTGCATCGTGTGTCATGTGTTAACATTTGAACATTTCAGCTTCTTCTCTGCAACCACTGAACCAATTTCAACCAAATTTGACAGAAAGCATCTATGGGTGAAGGGGAACAAAAATTGTGAATTTCATGATCCCTGCCCCCCTGGGGCCTGAGAGGTGGGGCCAAAACCACTAAAATTAATGCAATCTTTAAAAATCTTCTTCTTTACTCCTGGACATCAAGCAGTCAAACTATTTGCATGATTGTAATCAGCATTGAGTCCTCTACCAAAATTGTGAAATTCATGGCCCTGGGGTCAGGGGTTCTAGTGCTAGTGCGGAGCTAACTAAGTATATAGTGAAAATGCATTATTTCTTTGAAAATCTTTTCTCTGACCCTGGGTATTATACAGACCCTAAAACGTGCTACTACACCTCAGAAACGAACCGTACCGTTCCGTGCAGAAAGCGTACCGTACCGTGAACAAAGCGTACCGTTCCGTGCACAAAGCGAACCGTTCCGTTCACAAAGCGTACCGTTCCGTGCACAAAGCGAACCGTTCCGTGCACAAAGCGTACCGTACCGTTCTCAAAGCGAACCGTTCCGTTCACAAAGCGTACCGTACCGTCCACAAAGCGTACCGTTCCGTGCAAGAAACGAACCGTACCGTTCTTTGGTTAATTATGCAAACCACGCCCCAAATGATTTTTGAATCGTGTAATGACCAAATAAGGCATTTTGGTTTATTTCGCGCTACAGCGCCTGTGAAAGGAGGACGGAGGTTGTGTCTGCCTGTTCGAAACACCATTATCTTGTATCATGCGTCTGGGTCTTAAACTGTAAAAATAAGGAAACTACTCGAACCAAACTACAACTTTAAAACAATCAGACAGAGTTTGAGACGATTCTTATTTGCTATAAATTAGATCAACTGGTTGTGTTTGTGGTCAAAGGTACAGTACAGGCCACGAGTTTTTCCCGCAAAACACGTACGGGGCACAGTGGACCTCGAATAATGTCGGCGTCTTTGAAGTCTTTTATTTTCTTTA
>NW_026927174.1:0-29628 GCF_032062105.1 Saccostrea cuccullata | reverse complement strand
TAGTTCAAGGTCACAAACACAGAAAAAAATGGCCGCGTACGCAGCATGTTGACAATAGCTAAGTAAATTTGTTATAGCAAAGTCATAAAACTTGTCATTTATGTCTATGTTAAAGACTCTATATCCCAAGAAATGAAACTTGTTAGACTGAAATCTATTGAAAATAATAAAGGACATTTTGTTGCTGTTATTCATATGATTTAACCAGCATCAAAATAACGTACAAGTATCTGGTCTGACAAAAGTTTGACTGGTCTGACAAAACATTTGACTTTATTTGGTCTGACAACGATTAAAAAATTTCGACAAGTCTGGTATATATGTACCTTATTGATGTGTAAAAAAAAAAAGTAAAGGTATGCAGGCTCCATAATGGTGTCTTCTCAATTGGCTTGTGTTAATAGTTTGTTTTTAAAAAAAAAAACGCTGCACCTACTTATATTTATATATATATACATATTTCTGCACCGGGCATCTCGGCACATTGTTTACTTATTGTAAAAACCCTCACATCATGCAAATAGTTCCTAAAAGGTGATTTTTTAAACATTTTTTCAAACTTTTTGTTAACGTGCCAGGAATTAAGTGAATATGCTAAAACCGATTCAAAACGACCATTCTATGGTTGAGTTTTACTTTCCACTGGACGAGCAGAGTTTTGAAGCTGATTACAGAAATAAAAGAAAATAAAGTCAATCATGTCAGATATGGTTGTGTTGATAAATTATTGTAGAAGCATTGGTATATACAGTTTACCCATGCATTTCCTGGGAAAGTGTAAATGAGAGCAATTCTAAGGGAGGGGGTACTCGGTGTAAATCGGAGTTAGATACCTTGTGTTATTATTATACTATGGGTCAATTTATTACATAAATTTATTACAGAAACAAGTGCCTGTGGAATCGACCCATCCATATTATTTTACCGTGACTTTTTAAACCCCTGTCACACCGGGGCTGCATCCTCACGGCGACTGCACGGCATCCTCAAAAAATGCAAAACGCCGAGGTGATCGCAGTAGAGCTCCTACAGCGCCGTGACAACGCGGCGAGATCTCCACTGAACGCCGTAGGGTCGCGTAGGGTCTCTAAGAACGCCAGGGGACGGTGATCACTTTGAGCATGCACAAAGTACGCGCCGTGTGATCGCAGTCTGATAGGAACGCAGTAGAAACGTAGTATGATCGCCGTAGCAGCGCGGTGAGATCTCCAACAACGTAGTGGGAGCTCCGTATAAACGCCGTGAAGTCGCACATGATCGCGGCACGAACGCAGTGATAGTAGACTGCGCTTCCACGGAGACCCCACGGAGATGTCGTTGAGTCCTTGGAGATGTCACTACGTTTTTATCGTGTTTTTACGGCGCTTCTAATGAGATTTATCATCTTGTGATTTTTCGGCTGCAATTACACGGTGACAGCACGGAGTTGTCACTGCGGTCATTGCGCTCCCACGGCGTTTCTACAGCTTCCGTTGGCGATCATAATGCGCTTTCACAGCGTTGTTAGAGCGTTGTCAGCCAGCTCACAGAACAAGAGCAATTGGATCATATTTGATCAGCTATAATTATTTGTTGCACTAGAAGCATTTATGTGAAAAAATGGAAGAGAAAATTACACAAGCACTTGTTATGTTGTTTCAATTAAAATTTGTAGAAAACTTTTCGGTGTGTTTATTATTTTTTTTTTACATTAACAATAAAATAAAGAAAATCTAACAACACAACTGAACCGATGAAATTGAAAGAAAAGGGAGTTTATTCATAAAACTATTAATAATTTAGTACTAAATTATTTAAATATAGAACATTTTTGATTATTAATATTTCTTGGCATGATGAGAAGTCTTTTCATCGTGTAACTTGAATCTTTAAACAAAAATGTGTTACATTCATTCTAAATAAATATCAATGAGTATAAAACGCATTGTGAACATATTGTGAACGCAGCCAGCGCAGTGAGAACACCGTGAACACGAGGTGAAAACTCCTAACGCGCCGTGAAAACTCCGCGGGAGCGCAGTCAATCGCCGAGAGATCTCCTTGGGAACACAGAAGAACGCCGTGAGATCGCCAAAGAATCGCATCCGTCGCCGTAAGGACGCCTTGACATCTTCATATTGTGAAAAATTAACAGAAATTTGTGCAATTTCCCTGCGATTCCACGGCGATTTAAAAAATTTAACAACGCCGTAATGACTCCGTGTGAACGCAGTTGGTGTGACAGGGCCTTTATCACTTTCACAAAAAAGCATTGCTATATTACCATGATTACAGCAGTAGTACATTAATAAACATGTTAAAAGATATATACAGTGACTGACTGAGTGACATGATAATACATCATGATACATGATTACATTGTGATTTATATTGACTATTTATTTTTCAGGAAAGAAACAGGGGGTGACCCAATTTTATGGATTAAACAGGTACAAGAACAGTTTACCTTAGTAGTTAGTACGATAGTGCAGAAAATCACTTAGGCCCAGACAAAAAATATGTTTGTTTCCACTTTCCCGACCGACCCTAATTTATAGTGCCGACCCTAAAATTTTTAAAATGCTTTTGTCCCATGAAGTGCAAGATTTCACCCAGGGAATTGTAGTCTCCAACTTTGCAAGCTTTTCAAGACAGACAGAAGTTTGAGTCATCTTTCTGTTATAAGTTTAAGTCATAGAAATGCTTGAAAACACCATTTCTTTTGTCATTAATGTTACTTCTATACACGTTTTGATTAAAGAAGTAAAAAAAAAAATTTCCAAAAAAAAAAAAAATTGCCTACCTACCTACCCTATTTTTTTTTTCAGCCTGAAAGCGGAAACAAACATATTTTCTAGGCCTTAAAATGTAGAGAATTAAAATATAAGTATATAAAGAGGGGTTCTGAAAATAGTTTTTAATGTAGTTTTATATGCCAGACTTATATGCCAGACTTAAGAAGAAATGTATTATCTTATGGTGTTAATGTCTGTCTTATATGTTTCTGGCTCTTAACTTAAATACAATAAGGCTTAGAATAACCTAATCAAACTATGTTACCTGGCACATCAGTCCAGTCCAATATAGCAGATTGTAGAGACTATATTACGAGTTTTCGTAATCCAAGACAAATTCAAGCATTGCAAGAAATTGAGTGGCGGGTAGCAAAGTATGACGTTTACTACGAGATGTCACGGGCGATAACTTGTACGACTCTTACTGAGATTTGAATTCTGTGTATTTCAATAAGAATTGCACGAACAGTTGTATTATGAGACGAGGGTGTGATTTTTAGGGTGGACTTCGCAAGAAAAGTAGGGAGTTCGGGTGATATTGACCAATGCGACATGCTTAAGCGAATATTGAAATTTACTGGAAATTTGGTCTTATCCTTGGGAAAATTCCTATAAAAGAATAATAAAAGAAATTGTCCACTCACCCATCGCTGGCGGTACTTTCTTCTCGAATTTCCATGCTTTCTGATAGGCATAACTGACCAAACTGACCGCATGCTATCAGTAGATGTGGAATCTGATATATTACTGACGTCATACTTTGCTACCCACCACTCAATTTCTTGCAATGCTTGAATTTGTCTTGGATTACGAAAACTCGTAATATAGTCTCTTACAATCTGCTATATTATGTGTATTTGTAATTTAACTACATTACGAAAAATTGTAATATAAGTTTTATATTACGATAACTTGTAATAGGCCAGGTAAAATTAATCTTTAGATTTTCATCCCCGCCCACCCCTCTCAAAGTCTCCCGCCCCGGCGTTTTTTATTTTGATTTTTTGGTGTTAATAAAGGCATTTTCATATATTTTTATTCAGTAAGAATTTGGGTGAAGTTTAAGAGTTATCTCCCGTCTGTATTAAAAGTCGCGTGTCGCTATTTATAGCAAAAGAGCCATGTGAAGAATGGAGAAAAATCGGCAATAAAAGCAGTTTAAATATGTAAGGAAAAGATAATTTGTCAGTATAGAGAAGGCAGAGAAGAAAAAATAGCATAAACACATCTAGATACCATTCACTGGCATGAGCAAGTTTTTAAAGATTTTTTAAAACTAAGTATAAAAATAGACATGGAAAATGACAACTGGTCAAGTTTTAACGATCTCCAATTTACTGTGTGTGATTTTGATTTGATAAAAAAATAAAACATTGTAGGCAGACTTTAGAGAATGTTTAGTGCTAAGAAAATGTTAAGTCTTAAAACTGTTCAGGCCTAGGTTTTTTCGGTAGGATATTTTATTAGAATATTTTATAGATTTTGTAAATAGGCTATGACCTATTTTATTGTCGAACATGTCAAGTCTCTAGAACGATCCAATTTTTGAGGAAGGTGGAAATCTATGATATTTTACAGAAAACAGAGGGATTTGAAGGTAAAACTCAAGGGTATTTAGGGAAAGGCCGATGAGAAGTCATGCATACAAAATTTATTGATATCAGAACCCCATCTCATTTTGTTTTGCGGGTGCCGTATATGTGTACTTAATAATTTGTTAATTAACAATAAATATCTAATAATTTAAGCAAGAATTTTCTTTAAATATTTAAAAGAATATGATTCAGAAAAAAAAAATAAAATTTATTCATATTGGCATTGACATAATAAAAAAATATGTACAAGAGTCCATGTTTTGTTGATACTTACAATTTAAGAATTATAAAAAATAAAAAATAAAATCCGCCCACCCGCCCCGATTTTTTAGCAAATTAGGATGAGAATCTAAAGATTAATTTTACCTAGCCATATTACGCTTTTTCGTAATCTTACGTTTTTTCGTAATATTACGAATTTTCGTATTGGACTGGACTGCACATCTTAGGTAGATGGTATGTCACGCTTTAAATCTAGTTTACTGTGACCTTACTAAAGATGATGTAGCCAAATATTATGAAATCATGTCTAACTTTGTCAATCAATGCAACTTAGGTAGAGAGTGTGTCTCTTCCCACCTACATGTAATTACAACCTTTATTTAAGTTGAAATTCAAATAAAGTTATACATGTTTTTAGTTACACAATGTCATTGAAAGAGATAGTACTATTGCAGTTACCTTATAATTGAAAAAGGTTAAATCAAGAAACTAAAAATTTTTAATGATTACACTATATATGATATAGTAATTTATAAATATATATGATAACAACAGATAAAAATCTCCTATAAACACCCATAAGACAGTCCACTGCTTGATAACAACATCCATGTCACAAGTGGAATTTATCCAGTCATATAAATAAGTTGAAAATGTTAAACAAAATTTTTATGATCATATCACAGCTAGTGTACAGACATTATCGTTAGCCATATTTTATATATTAAGTCCTGAATGTTTTACCTTTTACTGTAGACTGAGTTTAAATCAGACCAGATGTAACACTTCCTCCACCTCAGTACAGACCACAGACAGTAAGGCCCCCTCGGATCCACCCCTGTGGAAGGAAGAGGATGGGTGGGTGGTGTTGGATCCTCCCACAGATAACCAGGTGGTGGAGAGACTGGCCAAGCAGGAAGACTGGACAAACGTCCACTACATGACCAGACCCGACCTCTCTCAGCAGGAGAAGCAGTGGTTCAGAGAGGCATATAACAACCCAACAAAACTCTACCCCCCAGAGAAATTCCTACTGAAACGTGGAGGTAATGTATAACGAACAAAACTCTACCCCCCAGAGAAATTCCTACTGAAACATGGAGGTAATAATGTATAACGAACAAAACTCTACCCCCCAGAGAAATTCTTACTGAAACATGGAGGTAATATATAACAACCCCACAAAAATCTACCCCCCCCCAAAAGAAATTCATTCTGTGACGCATTACAACCCCACAAAACTCAAACGTGTAGGTAATATATAACAACCCCACAAAAATCTACCCCCCCCCCCAAAAGAAATTCATTCTGTGACGCATTACAACCCCACAAAACTCTACCTCCCCCAAAAGAAATTCATTCTGTGACGCATTACAACCCCACAAAACTCTACCTCCACAAAAATCTAACCCCCCCAAAAGAAATTCATTCTGTGACGCATTACAACCCCACAAAACTCAAACGTGGAGGTAATATATAACAACCCCACAAAAATCTCTCCCCCCCCCCCCCAAAAGAAATTCATTCTGTGACGCATTACAACCCCACAAAACTCTACCTCCCCCAAAAGAAATTCATTCTGTGATGCATTACAACCCCACAAAACTCAAACGTGGAGGTAATATATAACAACCCCACAAAAATCTAAACCCCCCCCCCCCCCAAAAGAAATTCATTCTGTGACGCATTACAACCCCACAAAACTCTACCTACCCCAAAAGAAATTCATTCTGTGACGCATTATAACCCCACAAAACTCTACCTCCACAAAAATCTAACCCCCCTAAAAGAAATTCATTCTGTGACGCATTACAACCCCACAAAACTCAAACGTGGAGGTAATATATAACAACCCCACAAAAATCACCCCCCCCCCCCCAAAAGAAATTCATTCTGTGACGCATTACAACCCCACAAAACTCTACCTCCCCCAAACAAATTCATTCTGTGACGCATTACAACCCCACAAAACTCTACCTCCACAAAAATCTAACCCCCCTAAGAGAAATTCATTCTGTGATGCATTACAACCCCACAAAACTCAAACGTGGAGGTAATATATAACAACCCCATAAAATTCTACCCCCCCACCCCCCAAAAAGAAATTCATTCTGTGACGCATTACAACCCCACAAAACTCTACCTCCCCCAAAAGAAATTCATTTTGTGACGCATTACAACCCCACAAAACTCTACCTCCCCCAAAAGAAATTCATTCTGTGACGCATTACAACCCCACAAAACTCTACCTCCCCCAAAAGAAATTCATTCTGTGATGCATTACAACCCCACAAAACTCAAACGTGGAGGTAATATATAACAACCCCCCAAAAATCTACCCCCCCCCCAAAAGAAATTCATTCTGTGACGCATTACAACCCCACAAAACTCAAACGTGGAGGTAATATATAACAACCTCACAAAAATCTACCCCCCCCCCCAAAGAAATTCATTTTGTGACGCATTACAACCCCACAAAACTCTACCTCCCCCACAAGAAATTCATTCTGTGATGCATTACAACCCCACAAAACTCAAACGTGGAGGTAATATATAACAACCCCACAAAAATCTACCCCCCCCAAAAGAAATTCATTCTGTGACGCATTACAACCCCACAAAACTCTACCTCCCCCAAAAGAAATTCATTCTGTGAAGCATTATAACCCCACAAAACTCTACGTCCACAAAAATCTAACCCCCCTAAAAGAAATTCATTCTGTGACGCATTACAACCCCACAAAACGCAAACGTGGAGGTAATATATAACAACCCCACAAAAATCACCCCCCCCCCCAAAAGAAATTCATTTTGTGACGCATTACAACCCCACAAAACTCTACCTCCACAAAAATCTACCCCCCCCAAAAGAAATTCATTCTGTGACGCATTACAACCCCACAAAACTCAAACGTGGAGGTAATATATAACAACCCCACAAAAATCTACCCCCCCCCCAAAAGAAATTCATTTTGTGACGCATTAAAACCCCACAAAACTCTACCTCCCCCCCCCCCCCCCCCGGGACCGAGAATTTCATACTGAAATGTGGAGGTAATCAGTTTCAAAGAAAGTGTCTCCCATCAGCCGCGTATCTCAATTCACTTGACTCGGGGCACTATTCTAGTGTTTCTGCGTTGTGATTATAAAAAATATTCATCATTTCTTCATTGTAATGTCAATAAGGGAAAAGAAAAATTTTTGTGGTTTGTAATTCACCACTAGTTAATGTGTGTATGGAGTACATCAGGGTAAGGATTAATTTTATCTGTTATTCATCACCAGGTAATGTGTGTGTTGAGTACGTCCGTATTCCTGTTGGAGCCACCAAGCGTCAGATGATTGAGAAGAGCTTTGTGCCCCCGGAGGATGAGAAGGACATCGCTCCGTTTGACCTGAGGAAGCAGTGGGCCTGGGCCAATAAGGTACTGTTTGGGCCCCAGCGAGACATGAAGAACTTCCCCAGCTTCGTGAACCCAGGACAGGTGCCCCAGCCAGAGACGGCTCATAAGTTTGTCCCCAGGAACGTGTTTGATGCCATGCAGCCCTACAGCGGAGTCACAGGTAACACTATCCAGATTACATATAAAGGTGTAAATAAGTGTACATGTATCATTGCAGGGTAGTCAGATTGTATATAGGTAAAAAATAAGTATACGTATTTCAATTTTGAGAATATCTCTATAAAATCATGATTTATTTGTAGGATTTCTTTGGCTCACTGCTGGCATTTTTTTGTTGTTGTAGGATTCTACGTACTCACTGCTGGTGGTTTCTTTGCTGCCATTGCTAAGGGTGTCCTCATAGTCAGCTACCCTTTGGCTTACTTCTATTACTTTGGCATTCTGTGGGGCTTCACCAAACTACCCCCTGTTAGGAGGTTCCTAGATAATAGAGTACCATTCCTAGCTCAGGTAACTTTATTAAAACATTAAGCATCACAAACTGCCCTTGAAAGGAGGTTTCTGAACAAGTGTCATTTGTTCAAAGGTTTATTTTTATCAACATCATCTTCAAGCGTTTTGTAATATTGTTTCTAATGATATGGGTATTAACTTTTATTAATGCTTTAAAAAATTCATCATTAGTTTCCAAGTAAAAAAAAAAACAGTAAAAAGATTTTGAAGATTTTTGATTGACACATTATTAATTCTTTTGTAGAAACTGAATGACATGTATTTCCATCAACCAATTCAAAACAAGAAAGATCACATCAGCGCATGTATCGCTGCAGCACAACAAACAAAGGACATGATCCAACAGCTGCCTAAACTCTACGACGTCCAAATGGTGAGGATTTATTAAAAGTACTCACAATAAATAATATTACGACATCCAAATGGTAAGGATTAAACTAAAGTACTCACAATAAATCATATTACAACGTCCAGTTGGTGAGGATTTACCTAAAGTACAAACAATAATCAATTTTACGACGTCCAAATGGTAAGGATTTAACTAAAATGCTCACAATAATTAATATTATGATGTCCAAATGGTAAGGATTTAACCAATGTACTCACAATAATTTTAAAATATTTCTCAGACTACTACATCCAAATGGTATGATAGATGGTTAAATAAATAGTCTTCAGGTTTTTATTAGTGATTTTTAAATGCAAGACTGTTTGAAGTAAAAAAAAATTGATGTAACAAAAAAATTGAATTTGAATGCTTTTTTTTAGGAAAACATTGATTTACAACTAGAAAATAACTACAGAGATAGACTTAAGGACGTTTACACTGAAGTCAGAGCCCGTTTGGTAAGAGGATTTTCAAAGGCTCAGATGAGCTGTTCTTGTAATTTGTCCATTGTCTGTTGATGTCATTGTCATCATCATTGTAATCATTTCACATTTTCATCTTACCGATACATTGGGCCAATGTCAACCAATCTTACTAAAAAGAATCCTTCGTGTGATAAATTAATGGCATCCTGTAAAATTTTTCTTCTCAAGAACCTCCACGAAACTTATATGGAATCATTGTGAGGTAGTGTAGATTCCAATTTGTTCAAATCATGTCCCACAGGGATGGGTGGCATCACAATGGATGATCAAATTTTTTCATGGGGAATATATAGAGAAAATCTTAAAGCCATCATTGATCATAATAATATTAATCCCCTCCACCTCTGAACCATTGTTTAATATTTAAACTGTTAAATCTGACATCTGATTTTTCGTACCATTGTGCTCAGGTGAGGGATGTGGCCCAAGGGCCTCTTGTTTTATCATCTACTGAAGAAGTGATCATAAGAACATCTTTTTTTCTTGCCATGATTTAAAATTTTAAAGTATGCAAACCATTTAACTGGATTTAGTAAAGTTCAGTTACTTAGTAAAACTTGAGTTCATTCCTATTGCTGTGTTTTAATACTTATACTGTATTATTTTGATTACAAATGTTTTTCCTCCCTTTACAGGACTGTCAGTTATTGCTGTGTTTAAGCTGTATTATTTCATTCCGATTGCTTTGTTTATTACAAATGTTTTCTCTCCTTGTACAGGACTGTCAATTAGCTCTAGGAGCCACAAAAGTAGAGCTTGAAAAAGATCACATGATCAACTGGATTACAGGTCAAGTTGTGAAGAACATCACCCCAGATTTGGTAAGAACAGCGTATCAGGCAAATCAAACTTACTTAACTAAACATCACCCCAGATCTGGTAAGAATTACAGATCAAGTTGTTAAGAAGATCAACCCAGATCTGGTAAGAACCGGGTATCATGCAAATCAAACTGTCTCTTAGCTCACCCCAGATCTGGTTAAAATTTTATTAAGAACATCACCCAGGTCTGGTAAGAATTTTGTTGAGAACATCACCCCCAGATATGGTAAGATTTTTGTTAGGAATATCACCTCAGATCTAGGAAGAACTGGGTACCAGGCAAATCTAACTAACTTCACTCAGTCTCATCATAGGATAGAATTGGGACAACTCAAGGTTCGGTTTCAGTTCAGAGTAATATGGATCAGTTTTTAAAAAAAATTTTGTATAATTGAACTCACATTTCATCATAAATAAAAAATAATCTCTGTTTATAACCTTTTGAGTATAACAAACCTAAACTCATAAAAGAAATAATATAAAACATGTAAAATGAAAACTTGTTTATCGAATAAAAGAAAAATAAATCACTTCATACTGGCACAATCAGTATAAAACTACATAGTCAGATGATAAATTTCCAATTCCTGCTATTTACAATCAGTATAATACCATATAAAATCAGATGTTTAATGTCTGATTTTTACTATTCACAATCAGTATAAAACTGTATAAAATCAAATGTTAAATGTCCAATTCCTGCTATTTACAATCAGTATAAAACTGTATTAAGTCAAATATTAAATGTCTGTTATCTGCTGTTTACAGGAGAAGAAGAACATTCAGTCCTGCTTGTCACAGCTGCAGTCTCTGTCCCAGACTGCCAAGATCTAGATAGGACTGTGATAAATACAAACAGTGTGGAGTTATTTATAGAACTGATACAGAAAGTGTACAATATATCTAAAGACAACTTGTTATATTGAATGATAAACAAAAACTAATGTGTGTTGAATGTGAATCAATATTCAATAAACACAGTGTTTACACAAGTTTTGGTTTTTTTCTTAAAGGATCACTTCATTATAAATAGGGATCTGACCTATAGGACCGGGTTGATTTTATTCTCTACAAAAAGCTTGCCGATTTCCGTTCTGATTAATGACATTAGGCTGAATACATATAACAATTTGTTTTTCCTAAATCTTTATTTCAGTGAGTAGAGATAGGAGCTGAAACCCTTCATAGATTTCTGAGTTATCTCCAAACATAATAATTGATATTTTTCTTTACTTCTCATTGTGCTTAATGGTAATGTCAACTGTCTCTGAAATTCTATTCTTTTTGTTCAGGCTATTTATCTGTGGATATAATAAAACATGCCATTAATGTGTGCAAATTATATAGGCCTAAATGAAATCCAAGGAAAACAGTTACTGATATATGTAGACAAAGTCAATGTGATTAAATTCTAAGGAATACATACAAATGAAATTCATCGCAGCTCAGTGCTGCCAAGAATACCTAATCGAGTAACACAAAGTGAGCTTTTCTTGTCCTCGGAGAAAGTGTGCTTATATTGTTCCGCCTGACTGACAACTGTACATTGGATTGTTACGATCTGATCTCTCTTTAGTATTCCTTATATCAAGAATGGGCATGCATAAAGTATAGATAATTGAAAGTAAATGCACAGGTCTATAAAAAAGTTTTTGAAAAGGCGAAAAATTAAAACTTTTAAAGTGTGGTACCAGGGGGATTCGAACCCTCGACTTAAAAAAAAAGTATCGTCACTGTAAAAGTCAGCACATATATCAACTGAGCTAGTCTGACTATGAATTTGTATGGCATAAATTTTAAGCGGATTATCAAAATCAGGTTTCCGTATTTTTTGTAGGTTTTTTGTGAATTTCGACCCTAGGGCAGGGGTGCCCCTAAAAAATCCTATCTTAAATTATTATTTACATCCCAACCTATCAAAATATCACAGTTTTATATAGGGGCAGGCCTGCCATGAAGGACTTCTAGGCCAAAATACATGCAAAAATCAACGCTTTAACGGACAAAATGGTGTTTTGGCCAACTTTGGAGGTTTATTGTACAATTCTAAATAATAAATATTAGGTATAAAACATAAATTTGAAAAATTTGGACATATATACGATAGAAAATAACAAATAAAGATTAATTTTTGATTGTCACTTTTTCCGGGAAATTGTTCTCTCCTATAGGTCAATTCTTTTATCAAAGCGAATACATCCAAAGTTTGAAGAAATAATGTCTTAGTTAACAAAATTATTTTGACAAGTTAGAATTCTCTGAAAATTTTTAGTCTAGATTATTGTGTTTGGAAGTCAGATTTGCAACAACGATAAGTACTCATTTGAAAGATATCTGAGCATTGTCATTACATAATATTGTATATGTATCAATTTCTGATTCTAACTACGGACCATTATTCTACTTAATTGCTTTTGCGTAGTTTCAAGTCAAACAAGATGTGTTTGTGAAACACCATGCGCCCGGCGGCAACAAAAATTGAAAAAGCTATTTCTAGCATACTAGCATAGATAACAGTCAAGGTCACAAGGTCATTGACCTTGGTGTCATTTGAAAGACCTTGATTAGTTGGGTATGCACGCCAAATATGAAGTCTCTATCTTTTATGGTTCAAAAGTTATGGTGAAATGTACGAAAAAGCTATTTTTAGTATATAGGTCACAGTCAAGGTCACCAGTTCATTGACCTTGGTGTCATTTGAAAGAACTTTATTAGTGTAATATGCATACTAAATATGAAGTCTCTATCTTTCATGGTTCAAAAGTTATGGCGAAGGTTAAAGTTTGCAGACAGAAAAGCTATTTTTAGCATATAGGTCACAATCAAGGTCACAAGGTCATTAATATTGTGTCATTTGAAAGCACCTAATTAGTGAAGTATGCATACCAAATATGAAGTTTCTACCTTTCATGGTTCAAAAGTTATGGCGAAGGTTAAAGTTTGGGGACAAACAAACAAACAAACAAACAAACAGACAGACAGACAGACAGGACAAAAACAATATACGCCTCGGATCTATCGATCCGGGAACTTTTTTTTCAAAGGCAATTTACTTTCAATTTCAATTTTTCTACACAATTTTATTATACAACTATGTATTAATATTATTTCAAAATAGCTGTGATTCTGTTCTTCATTAAAAAGTGGGGGGGGGGGGCACTGACGTACTCTTGCCCCCCCAGATCTTAAAGTGGGGGGGCTAGTGCCCCCGCTACCCCCCTGTGACTACGCCTATGCTATTTCAAGGTTTTGAGCGTGTAGTTGAGGAGATAATGTTACTGTTAATTTTTCCTTAAATCATCCTCGATGAACATATGCTCATGTAAATGAGTTCGTTTCCAAACATTCATTTTTTTAAACACACAGATGTTGGTTGATCGTCTTACATTGATTTACTTATTTAACCTTAAGGTATTGCCATCTTATCACAATGTTACTCCTTTTATATTCTAAAAATTGATTAAACAAGGGACAGTTCAACTTAAAATTTCTTTGGAAGGAATTGTAATTAAAAACCCCCCCCACAAACTGCATATTTAAAATGCTTTCTTTTTGGTTTGAAATGGGGATATTTAAAAAATACAATACAAGTTAATTACATGTACTGGAATATAAACATTGAAGCCTCTGACCAGATATTATTATAGATACCAGTTTCCGTTACATCTGTCCCATCCATGTCATGTCTCATCACCCTAGATATGATTGAGAAAGCCGGTAGGCAAACCAATTACTACTAAAAGTAAATAAGGGTTTCCAAAATTCATGTGTTTATTTTTATTAATTCAAGGTGCAAATACCGTTCACGGTAGCTCAGTCGGTAGAGCGCTCGCTCCGTGATCGGGAGGCCGTGACTTCGTTTCTCGGCCGCGACTTACCTAGTCGATAAAATTGGTAGCAACTGTTCCTTCTCCATAGGCTAGGCACTTTGAAGTGAAAGTTGCGGGTCCTTCGGATGAGACCTTAAAAACCTAGGCCCCCCTGTCAGCGGTAGGCGTTGGCACGATAAGGATCCCTCACTGCTCAATGGCCCTGAGTGCCGAGTAAAGGTTATAATTTGAAGCCCTTCACCGGCATAGGGTGACGTCTCCATATGAGTGAAAAATTCTCGAGAGGGACGTTAAACAATATACAATCACTCAATCAAGGTGCAAATCGTACGTAAGCGTATTGCTGCCACTTGAAAAAAAAATATGGTAAGTCGTACGTACTACATACTAAGTCGTACGTATGACATATTATCTCGTACGTAAGAGGTACAAAGTTGTAGGTAAGAGATACTACGTACGACATAATAAGTCGCTTCGCGGTTTATAAAGCGTAAACTGCCCCAAGTTATGTTATATCGTATAATTTAAGTTAAATAAGCTTTATTCCTTATTTAATATTTTTAAAAACATTGAAACTTCAGAATTACTATTATAATAATTACTATACTAAGACTTTCGGTCTTTTTTGTTATGTTACTAGCTGATGAAGACCAGGCCTGGGGCCATAAAACTTTCACAAGCTCACTTTTGATCTCAGTCTCACTTTTCCACTATATATTCCTTAGAAAAAAGCGAGATTGAGATCAAAAGTGAGCTCGTCTAAGTTTTACGACCCCCTAGGCCAGGGAGTTTTTTTTTTAAATACTCTAGGGAAAAAAATCTGCATGAAGGGAAGAACAATCTCGAGTTTTACCACACTTCTGATATTCTCTGAACATTGTGACAACCATTACTTTGATATTCTTTTACACTGTGACAAATTAATCAATAAATCAATTACAGTATTTCACTGCCGAAAATGAAATTATGTAGAAAATATAAAATGGATGCAAATGATAAATCAAATACATTGATTTATTATTTCTTTTTTATTGAACAGATACATGCGAGTATACGAATAACAGTAAAACATGCATATAAACGGAAGAAGAAAAACTTATTAACATTTCCATTTTTCTTCTAGATTGTAAGCTTTGAAGCGATATTAAATCAAAAATCCAGAAAATGTTGTGATAGGAGTACTACTGGAATAGTATCCTGTTCCTGAATTATACGAAATCCAGACTCTGTCTCCGCGCTTCAGGGAAAGGACCGCCATGTTTGTCCCACTCTGATACGAGTATGAATACTTATAGCTGTTATATCCCGAATAAGAACTTCCGCTTCCCCCGTTTGCTCTGGCTGTTACCTGGGAATATCCATTCAGAGAAATGTCTACCGAGATCGTGTTCGAATCGTAGGAAGTAATGGAGACGACAAACACAAACATGCCAGCAGAGGGCGCTGTGAAAACCCCGGATGAAGAATCGTACCCATTTCCTTGGTTGTACAAAACTTTGTTGAATATCAGCTTACCAGAGGACCAGCTACTTCCGCTAGAAGATACACCTGCCGTAAAGCCGATTCTTTTTGACAAGTCTGTAAAATGGGAAATGCAAAAAAAGTGTTTTAAGATATGATATATTTTTACACCCCAGTATTACAAATGTTGATAATAATATAAGCACTACCTGGAGAACCGTAAGGGTTGTCAAAGAATATTATTAAGATATCTCTCAAACCATTTCCATCCTATATCACTTTTATTTATAAAAAATAATGCCAGTTTAAAATAGAGCTTCGATAATTTTAGTAGCAGTTGTCTTAAATTTTAACATAAGAAAGTCAATTAAATGTACATGATATGCTTTTTGCCAAAGCTTGATTTTTATTTTGTATTTACCACAGTTTCCTCTCGAGATGTTGTTTTTGAACCATTCTAATGACAACACTGCTGCCGACATTCTCAGCTGACTCTGTTTGGAGTCTTCAAGCTCAGATCTCAGGTTATATAATGTGGTATTGGTTTCTTCTGTAAAAAAAGGATAAATTCACTGACAGCATCACTAAATACTGTCATTCAATTTTTGCCGTGCATGACAACCTTTCAAGGGTTAGCGAGGACGAGAAAATGATTTATGGAGCCAAATAAACATTGTTTCAATAACCTGAAAATCAAGACAGATATCAGGAGAAATTTTTTCGAAAAACAAGCGCTGTGAACTTGATCATAAGATAAAATGGAATCAAAGAAATATTGCTTTGAAACTTTTACCTGACAAATGTTCGGATAGGTTTTTAGCCATTGCTGAGACCACGTGGTATTTCTCTTCGATCTGCTCTGGTATTGCTTTGTCTACATTATCTATGCGCTTGTTTAGGTCCTGGGAACGTTTGTCAACATTGACAACACTCATGGAGAGAAGGCGAAGCTCTACTTTCAGATCTGTTAAAACATTGTTGGTTTTTCTTGCAGAGAATTCCAGACTTGCGTTCATGTGTTGTGCAAACTGTTTCTGATCATTCCAGACTTTATAAATATCAGTTTCTAGCCTACCATCTGTCTGATTCAGCTCAGTTAACACGGTGTCCATTTTCTGAAGAGTATTTTTCAGTTTCTGGTTTTCACTTTTAAGTTCTTTGATCTCCACTTGCATGGCCCTTTTTTCCTCCTCGGCCCTTTTTTCCTCCTCGAAGGACGTCGTTAGTCTGTTAACGCTGTTCTGTAGCTCTACCATACTGTCTTTCTGTGTCACCATGTCCTGCATCAGACTGTGGACGTTTTTAACCATGGACATTCGGATCAGCGTCTCCTGATTCAGGAGTTGCCTGAAGACGTCCTGACCGAGCGGTTCCCCGCCCGACACACCAGACACAGCTGTCGTGTTTATGGTATCATTAGCTTCCCCCGGGTTCAAGAAGAAAATAGAAAGAGAAAGCAGCCTCAGAAAAACGAGCATTTTTATGGTTTGTCAACGAGTCTATTCGAAAAGCAGAGTCTCCAGACAGTTTATATAGAAATCATTCTGAACTTTGATTAAGCGTTTATAATTACCTCAAGTGAAAAATGACATATAAACATTAGTGCGGAAAAATTATAATACTTGATTTTCATTCAGTTCAAGGAGTATAAAGTACAACTACAGGCCTTTATATACCAGTCATTACCAGATGTAGTTAAACTAACGGATCACAATATCGGAAACTTTTGCGAGAACGAGAGAGAGATATTGAGAGATATATTGTTAAAATTTTGAATTAAAATCTGTTTTCGATTCATATATGTTTTCTTTTATATGACTGCATAAATTAAAATTGCATCTTTCAATATAAGATGGGGAAAATTTGGACTTCAACAACTCCAATACTCCAATAAATCAGATCACAATGAACATGATTTGTTATTGTTGTCCATTTCCTTTAACTCGTATCTGTTTCCCATTCTAACACTTGAATTTGTAAATTTACAGTCGCCGATGCTTTCAATTTCCTCGTCAATATACACGTGCGTATAAGAAGTTTATGACTCTTGTCGGTACAGAGTACTTTTATTTTGAAATCAATCCCCTGTGACCTTTGTATTGATCAGACTATAAACTATTAAAGACTTAATTGGTTATTGAGTTTTGATACTCAAATGTTTATTAGTATAATGTATGTATACAATATAAACTGATTTGAAATGAAAAATACAGTTATAATAACCGACAACGGCCGAAAGTTGATATCTCATTTTCGATCAACATAACTATTTCGTTGACTTTAGATGATAAAGCCCGAGAACGTGCTGACTTTAGATGATAAAGCCCGAGAACGTGCTGACGGGAACAGTTTCAGAATAGTAACCTCTGCCAGAATGGTATTCCACCCACACTTTCTCCCCACGATCTAGTGACGTCACCACCAAGTTTGTCCCCGTCTGGTACTGATATTCAAAGTCGTCGTAGTCACCGGATTCTCTCCTGCCATTTGCTCTGGCTCTTACTTTGGAGGCCCCGTTGACCACAATATCAACAAAGATGTTAGAGTCCTCATACGAAGTCAGGGTGACATAGAACACATAAACTCCAGAGGCTGGTGCCGTGAATATCCCGGATGAGAAATCGTAGCCGTCACCATGGTTATAGATCTCTTCAGTGAAGACCAGCTTGTTAGAGGACCAGCCACTGTTAGAAGAGCGGAGACCAGCCGTAAATCCGATCTTTTTTGTTAAGTTCATTGAGTTTCCTTCTGTTAACTCTGAAAAAAGATATTATAAAAGTATCCTTTTAGGTCATTTAAACAATTAGTAAATTGAAAAAAAATCTGTTTAATCGAGATTTGATCCAAACGTATTGCTACAATTACTAATTAACGGTATCAGCAAATAAAAAAAAAACTATATATACAAATGCATCTTATTATAATTTTTTCCTAAACTATCATTCAAAAGAACACTACTTATTAAAATGAATTAACTTGTCTACTGAGACATAGCAAGAGTGTTTTGACATCATTGCATGTATCTAAATGATAATTTAGGATAAATCTCAAAATCTATAGAGGTAGATAAAGTTTTGTTGAAAATTATCAGTTATAAAAGATTCTATCGCAGATGTGACGTTACTTTTGGATCAAGCTTCATTTAAGCCTAACTTTTCTGGCAATATAATTTTCAAAGAATTGTATGTATTCATGACTTGCTAAAATCTGACAATTAGAATAAATCATCAATTAAAAGTTACATTAAATCTTAAGCTTTAAATGCTTTTAGAATATCTTTGCAAATAAGTAGTGAAAGATAGCATATTTTACCACAGTTCCCTTTGGTCGCATTGTTTCTGAACCACTCTAAAGAAAGAACTGCTGCGGAAAGTTTGAGCTGATTTTTCTGTGTTTTCCTGAGACCCGTCTTCATTTCATCCAGTTTTTGGTGAGTAGATGCTAGGAAAATGTAGTTATGTTAATTCTCAATGTACAATTTCATGATAATTGATAAAAGTGTGAATTGTTGTTTGATCTTTTCTTTAAAGCATAAAAAAGGAAAGGTTAATAGCATGAAAAAAACACTCGTCATTACCTGACAAGTTAGTGGTCAGATTTCCCACGATTTCTGTGACTACTTCATATTTCTCCCATAGCTGGGGCACACTTTGGTTGAATTCATTTAAGCGCTTCTTTATATCGTCTGCACGTTCATCAAGGTCCAACACACTCATAGACAGGAGCCGCAACTCCACTCTTACGTCAGACATGACGTCAGAGTTGTTCTTTAATTCCTGAACAGCGAGTTTTAACTCTTCTTTAAGACTCTGTTGGGAATTGATAACATTTGTGAGCTCCGAGTCAAGCCTTTCCCCCGTAAAGTTCTTACCTTTAACCTCGTCTTCCAGTTGTGCAATTCTTCTGTTGGTTTCTTGGTTTCCTGTATTAAGGTAAGGTTTGCGTCTCCCTCCAACTCATATTTTTTTTTAATATGCACACATGCTATATATCAATTTATTCAGGGAGATTAGCTTCATCATTTAATATGATTTTCAAAGATATTGCCCGTCCCATTTTTTTAGTAAAAGACGCCAAATTAACGTATTTCAAATTTCACCTCGAATATTATTTTCATTGAAAAAATTGATTTATTTTATAAATTATCAAACGTTTATAATTAAAATGACCTGAATTAGTATAATTCATGTTTCTATTATTTAAACTTTTAATTTTCCGTTATCAAAAATGTGAAAATTTGGGTAAAAAAGAAGATTTTTCAATTTTCCTTGATAAAGTGAAACCGTTGCCATGGCAACAAAAATATAAAAATCAACGTTTTACATATCTACCGATTCCATCAAAATCCATGAAGTTATTAATTTGATAATTTTCATTAATTTGAACTAAAAAAATATGTATGTCCCCAATATTATTTCCATGGAAACAGGGGCTATATTATGGGTTCGGAACATAAAAAGCAGGCTTTTTCTACACTTTTAAAGACAACATTGATATCACCTTGTCATGGTGAATGTTAAAGACTAAATGTTATTTTTGATATTGTTTTTAGGCATAAATTGGCCAAAAATATTCAAAATCAAACTCCTCCTGTGCTACATGATGGTCTACAAATTTATTCCATGGAAGAACTCTAGTATTAATGGCAATCTTGACATCTGATTATTCTGATGAAATTGTCCATGAATTATACTGCAACACCTTTAGAAGTACATGTACATGTCTATAAACATACTTCAGAACATGTTGCATCTAAACCAATTAAAAGCCTATGAATTTGACCTCATGCTGATTCAGTTATTCCAACATGTAGTAACTTCTAGACATCTTTGTAGCAAAATATCTTTATTCAGTTATGGCTGATGACTGTCATTGTACATGTATGCCATTTTTTGAGTGAAATGTTGTAAGCATTGCATCCAAGAAGCTGCTGTTTTTAGAATTAAATGATATTTCTTTACTTCGAAGAGTAGAAATGCGATCTTTAAAGTAATGTTTGTTTGCCCTCTCTTGATTCAGGGTAAAATTATTGGGTCGGTAGGTGAGAAAATCTTCAACAACATTTTTTTAAGGGGTATAAGAGGAATAAAAAGAAAAAAATAAGGCCCTGCATTGAAAAAAAGTTTTCAGTCTGGTCATTTTAGTCAGTCGGTCTGGAGAGGCTGACAACCAAACATTTTTTAAAGATGGCCTATTTCTACACTTCATGGACATTAGCTCAATCATTGGATTATGGAGTCTGAGAATCTAAATTCAAAAATCAGACAGAACAAAATAAAGATGAATTCTAAGTGACATCAATTCATACTTTTAATGAGTTTACAGAGTAATTCTGATTTCAGAGAAAAGGCAAATTCTGCAAAATGACATAACACTGTCATAAATATTTGTCAAGAACAGGGAAAAAGAAACAATGCTACAGTGATAGATATATCTCCTTGATATCCATGAAATAATAATTTAAATATAACAAAATTTTCTCCTTTTTAAAATCAAAATACAGAAAAAAATTAAAAGATTATAAATGTAAACAATTTTAAAATAAACTACATGTATTTGTGAAAGATTTTAATTTTAGTAGATTACTAGACTGGTCTTATCATTTCTACTAAATTAAAAACCTTAAGTGTCATGTTTTAAACTGTTACAGGAGATATAATTATACATGTTCACTGTAGCTTTATGTACAAAACTCATCAGTTTTCAGAAATACTTAATTGAGCATATTAGGTCCTGGTAAGAACATAATTGAATGAATAAAAATAACAATCTTAATTGTTCATGTATTAATTACCTTGCAATTTTACAAACCCTTTTAAGAAACTTGTTACATGTAAATATAGACAAAAGCAACCTTCAATTAATACCTATGATGTATACATTTATTTTACTGAAAACAAATTCAAAGATGGACAAACAGAGCATGAACTGCAATCATCACATACACATATTTTCTAAATGTATGGAAAACAGCATGTATATATACTAGATAGGATGTTGTTAAACATAAAATTTTCTTCTATAATCTATAGACATATAAAAAATATGCATTGGGTATAACAAGTCAGAAGTTCTTCTCCAACTCTCCATTGATTTTGCCATGTCTGGTTCAACATCTTAGCTTGATCCATCCAAATTTCTTTAATTTTCTTGAGCTGATATGGGATGACCTCTACTTTGATTTATGGCACAAATCTTTTAAGGAAACACTGAAGTACTCTTTTTTGTGGTTCTTATCTATTCCAATTAATGACCCATGATCTGAAATCATATGTGTTCATTTTTATAATAACATTTAAGGAATTGCATTTTTGGAATTGCATAAGGAATTGCACTGAGTTTCATTCACTCAATGACATGAACAAATTTCCAATATAATCAATGAAGAATCAATTTGAAATTATTGTAAAATTTACAGATTGAATTAGTGAAATGCAAATGCTTGATCAAGAAAATTTAAATGTTCTTGTCATGCACAATCTGTATCTCTTTTTTTATTAATTAGAAAATGAGATATTAATTAAAATCAAACCTCATTTAAAAAGGTAATTTGAACAATTGAATACCTGTTCCAATAATGTTACAAATATTAGGCCTAAAAAGCAAGGATTTTATTTTTCATAATTTCTTGAATGAAAGCATTTTTATTTTTTGGCAATGTTGGGATATTAGTCACATCCTGACATCCTTGTACCGTTTATTCATCGTTTTTAAATCCGTAGTCAGTAGATTATTCATAACTTTCAGTAAAATGAATAGTTAAATAATTACCTGATGAAAATACTATCAACAATCAAACTGTCAACATCATCATTGGACATGGTCAAATGCACCGTGACTTTTCTTCCCTGTTCGGACTGCATATAGCATAATACTTTACAGGATACTCTCAGGTCTTTTCTTTTTTCTTTCCCAATACTCATTTAAAATTTTAGTGTAGTGGTGAAGCGAGAAACACACAACAGCACAATGCGTCAACGACTTTCTTCTGATCGGAGTGGCCGTGCAACTTGCCACGTTCCGTGTCGAAAATAAACAAGTCCTCCTTTATTGGTTCATCCACATGCATAACGCTAATCTCAAAGGCTTCTAAGATTCCTATGCTTTGATTTGTTATAAGACTTTCTCCTGAAAACGTCCTTTGTTTTTAGTCCTAACAATAAGTGACAACAAACATCAAGTATGACAGAGGAAATTCGTTACCGAGATGCTTAGCATCGCTGGTTTAAATTCGCCTGTTTCAAACGCTTTGGTGATTCGCAAGAGTTATCTCCCTGTAAACGCAAACCTTACCTTAAGCGAGGACAATCTTCTCTCTCTATCGTTTTATTCTGTTCTTCCAGACTTATAGCCATTTTTTCCATGCTATTTTGAAGTTTCAACATCATCTCTTTCTGTGTAACCATATCCTGCATAAGATTCTGAACATTCTTAACGAGAGACAATCGAATAAGAGTTTCTTGATTCAGAAGTTGCCTGAAGATATTTCGTGTCATTGGAAGCTCTACTGGTAATTCATCGGAGCTGACTGTATCATCCTGCAAAACGTCACAATTTACACCTAATACAAAAAATACGGAGAGAGAAGTAAACCAAAGCATGATAAAAACTGAAAATTCTTCCTGACTGAAGTTATTTTTCAGTTACTGATGTTAGCTTATATTATGGTTGTTTTGGTGACTGATTTTAGCTTTAATAAGGGTTCTTGTAGATATTTTATTAAGTTTTTTTAGAGTACTAGAACTTTATTCCATATTTTTATGAAAAGCTCCTTAGAAAAAAAAATGTACTTCACAACTTACATATTAAGATGAACAAGTGGTAAGTGGTAACAAAGGTTACAACAAAAATGATGAATATAACTCTATAGCGCGCACGCACTCATAGTTCTATAATAAACAATAGACAATATAATTGTCGTGAATTTGAATCTCACACCGCCTCAAAATTTGTTATTCAATAATTCTCAGATTCTGTGTATTGGCAAATGATTATGTAATGCTGTATTTAAACGTTTCTATAAATGCATTAATTTTAATATTTGATTCAAACAGTTCCAGGGGTTCACTTTCATTTTTTAATTAGTACGGGGTAATGTGAACTTTAGTACGGAACATTATGGAGAATATCCTGCTAACATGAAATCATTTTGTATACAGTAAATCTTTCCATTTGTATAATTTTTTATTTACATTTACATAAAATGCTTCAACAATGACTTTCATTTTTCTTTTCTCTAGCACTTTGTCTGTATGAGCTAATATTTATTCAATTTCGAGCGACACCTTAAATTAATACCACCGCCATTGTTTGTTTTGGTCAATTATCTGTATGTTTTATATATTATTGTTTTTGATGATAAATAAAAGAAAGAGTTAGGGTTGGAATTACAGTTATATAACTATAATGGCTTGGAGGGTGTTTATAAAGAAAATAGATTAAAACAAATTGCATGCTGTGTGACAACAATATAAAAGAAAGTAGTAAATCGTGAATTTATCAAACCTTTGAGAAAGGGGATTTTAAGTTGACAATTTTCAAAGAGGCACTCTTGCTCATCAAAGCTATGGATGGGATGGTCACTCCCCCATGGCACCTGATACGACAAGAGATTTTTTGAGTTCAAATATTTACTATACTCTTGAGTTGAATTGTTTAAATCTACTCTTGAGCTTGAATATTGTTCTTTACCTGCATATACATGTATTTCGCTTAATTGTTGATATGTTTCAAGTGCAATTCTGTCTGATAATTGAAATATAAGTAGATTTCGATAAAAAACAGCGACCCTGTATCCCTTTGTGCTCGTATATTTTAAGGGCTTCAAAGAGGCAAGGTTCAAAATTCAAAGAGAAATGAATGTACAGATGAAACCCCAATCCAAATTGATGATCTCAATCTTCCAAATTACGTTTCAACTTTTGATTAAAATAGCATTCCATTAGAAGGTACATGTACATTTGAATGATTGTGTGCATAACCCTAACCCTGACAATGGGGTTGATGTTCTGGATTTGAGGATTATGAGTGTGAAAATGAAATTATATTCAACCAAGCCTCTTTCTTAACTCCTCACTACGATTTTAACAGAGGTTAGGGAGACACTTCAAGAGTACTGTGCAATAATAACAAAGTTCAAAAGTCTATAAAAACAAAATAGGAGCAGAGCAAACACGGATCTCCAGAACAGCAGAGGTGAAACCAGGTGCCATGGAGGAGTGAACATCCCCCGCCGACTGGTCCCACCGCCGTGTGCTCCGTGTCACGATCAGGAATTAACGGAAAAATCATTCGTCAATTCAATGTATAAATGATGGACTAACAATTATTGGTATGAAAATTGTCAGCCAGCGTTTAAATCAACGATAAATTGAATTTGCTGACAAAGGTCATTGTATTGACTATAGAACTTACGAAATGATTTTAAACGTAACCTACACAAATTCTTGATTAAAAGTGAAATGAAAGGCAGCATCTTGATTTGCATTAACTGACGTATTGTTACATTCTGCACCAATTTCTATTTCGGCTTATAACTCGAAAAGGGTGCGAGCTAGACCCTCAAATGTCTGTACTTCAAAAGTTGTGTAGATTCTGTATACCAAAGCTCAGCCTGGCAACTCCAAGGGCGTGGAACCTATGGACAGTGGAAGAAAATTTGCACCATGTCCAGATGGACCGGAAGAAGACGTTGCCAGAAGTGGAAAAATGGGGACGAAAAAGGACTCTTCTGAATATGCTAGTCTACATAATTTTTGTCCAAATTAACAAAACTAACGAGCAATGAGGATAATATAACACATGATTTATTTTATTTTACAAAGATGGATGATGAACCCAGAGAACATTGAGTAGGTATTTCCACCAGTAATTGTGTTTTGGCCACCCATGTATTCAGTTTGACACCAAACGTCATCTCCGGTGTTGAGCTGCAGAACAATAGATCCGGTTCTGCGCAGATGATAGCTCATGTTGTTGTCCAAGAAAGTGATGGCCACAGCCTGTGTTTTTTTCATAATGCGAACATGCATAGAGTGAGGGTCAGAAGTAGGGGGCGCTGTAATTTCGACTGCAAAGTGGTAGATTCCTGGATATGGGGCGACAAATATTCCATGAGTGGGGTGGTACGCATTTCCGGCGTTTAATTTGACGTTATCGAACACGATGTGGAAGTTGGATGTCGGATTTGTAATACTTCTAGAGAGTTCCGCAACAAAAGCAACGTTTGATCTGTTCCTTTCTACAAAACAGTAAACAAGTAAAATAAAAAAAAATTATTCTTGACTATTTTGTCTCTATAAAGCTAAAGTGCTAGGCCATTTGAAAACTTGACTTTTGGAATCAAATAAACATGGATTTTTCCTTTTTGTCTCTCATCTCGCACTAAGGTCATAACACCATATATTAGAGATAACAATAAATTAAACAGTATGGATCCATCCTAAATAAAGGTTCCATAGTTAAAGCCGTTGTCAGACATCCTGATAGACAGCCATGTCAATGTTTCTACGTTTTTTCCAGTTTATAAGTGAGAAAATGTACTTTAAATATACATCTTTTGAAGTGTAAACTCTAGAACTCGAAACAGAATGTATTTTTTAATATTCAACGGAAGTAAAAATCCTATTATATCGTATTTCTACCCACAATTTGAAGAAAACGAGAATTTATAAATTACCTTTAACAATTGTGTCATTAAGCTCTGCAATGATTGTCTTCAAACCTTTAATCTCCTGGTCAAGTTCATTTCTAGTGATGACATGGTCATCATGACCAATGTTCTCTAGAAGAATTGAAGAAACAGTGTGACAAAATATCAAAAACATAAATGCCGTGGCAAGAGACATGGTGTGCATTCCTTAATGTCAATATAGACTGTGGGTAGATAAGATATATATGTATGCGTATGTATACCTAAAGAAAAACCAATGGTAAAGTAAACAAGAAAGGTTGAGATAAAAAAACACTGTTCAATCTCATTAATCTAGAAAAAAGATCATGAACAGGACAAAAAATGAGGTATCTGGAAAAAAAAACAGAACTCGGGTTGAAGGCATAGGAGAAGTACTCACGTACATGAAATCATACTCTACCAACTTTTCACACCCTTGGTGAGCCCTTTGTATTGATCAGAATACATTTGTATTGATCGGGTAAAGAAAACATACAATGCATGAAAAAGTAAAGATAATAAACAATAATCGATCTCATCAAATGCATAAAACATGCAAATATGTAAAAAGTCATACAATGGTGGGGTCAGGTGCCTGGGAAGAGCAAGCACCCTCTATAGACCAGTCACATCCGCCCTGAGTCATATGCATTGTCCCAATAGACAAAACTATCTTGTATACAATTTGTCCTTAAATATCTTGTCCGTTCCATAACTCTGTAAAGCGGGAATTTATCAATTATTTCTCAAGTCAATTTCATGTACACTGAACGTCCTTTAAAATATTTTTTTTTAATTGTAATTTTTTGTTTTTTTCGCGTTTTTTATTAATCAATGTCTTATGATGGAAAAATCATAATTCAACATTCAGAGTTATCTCCAAAGTCTTCTTCTATATAATGCAACCATTTCATTTTATTTCATCTACCTGTATTCAGTTTATCTGATAATTTGCCTTATATTAAAAATATGCAAGGTTTATTTATATCCTACAACAGTAATACTAGCATGGTTAATCAATTATCTGATGTGAAATATTAAGAAAAAGTATACGTTCATATATCAAAATCAAAAGTCCGTTGAAACAATACAAATCGGGAATAGAGCAGACACGGTCCTCTGAAAACAACAGAGAGGGGATTAGTTACCCAAGAGAATGAAGAAAACCCGATTGACTGGTCACTCCCTCCCAAGTGTCCATTGTCATGATCTGCTCAAATAAAAAATCTAATTTAGACAAAAGGCCTAGAATTTTATCAGCTAGGAGACATAAACCGGACATGCATGTGAAATGGGTTTAATACTAAATGAGTAATTATATAGGGTTAATTTTTCTGATGAAAACACCACGACAGGCATTTTAGTTGACTCTGTTGTGTATCTTCAACTTCAAGTCCAACTTCAAGTCTGCAAAACCGATTAAGAACAAGGTACGGTTTAAGCATTTATCCAAACTTTTTTTTAAACGTGAAAATAGATTTTGTTAGAAATTAAAAGAAATAGTTTCTGAATTATTGATATAAAAACATACACATCGTTTCCTTGTTATTGATTTTAGGTTTTTACACAAATTTGGAAAAAGAATGGTGAGCGATGATTAATTGCAAATCAAGATCAATGCATATCTACATTTGAGTACGTCCTAAATGACGTTGAATAGAATAAAGAGAGAGAGTGTTAAACAAACTCAGCATAACAAACAAAAAATATTCTTCACAACAATTTATTTAATCATGGGTGGTGACTCTGATGTATATAAATAAGTCAAAGCATTAAGAATGAGAAGGGAATTTTAATATAAGAATCTTCCGCATTAATATAACAGAGTAAAAGGTCTTCTTTTTCAAGTTAGTTTCTATTGCATGGAGTGATCTTCCACACAAAATTCATAACATTTATGGAATTGTGACAAAAGTTGAAAAATTGAAACTCCTTAAATGTTGGCCCTTTTATTATAAGTGGGTCTCCATCAGTAGATACAGAGTAGTAAATGAGTTGTAGATTCAGAACATTGATATGTATAAGGAAGGATATGGAGATGACGAAAATTATTCAATATAAAATATTATAAAAGAATAAATTTAAGATGTTCGATAGTTAAGCGTGTAAAATTTGTGGGGTTATTTGAGGATTTCATATCATAAATTGTGTCTTCTCAATAAAACCGCTCACAAGTTTCATTGTTTTACAAACAAATACATAAAAAGGTAGAAATGCCAAAAAATAAACAGACGATATGTCATTAGGTGGCCTAAGATTCTTTTCAATAATACATTTATAATGTCTAACGCTCAATATTGTATGCATACTATTATCTTTGTTTTGCTACTCAATGATTTTGTTTTAGTAAAATCAGTAGTATTTATCGCTCAGAAAGTAATGTTTTACTGAATCTCCGTTTTTACAATTGAAAGGTTTGATATATTCATATAAGGACGATTTGGTAAGCCAAACAAACACAGGGAATTCAAGCCATTTAAGCCCTAAATGGACCAAATTGTTAATGACGATGATTAAACATTTTGAGAAGCAATTTGGAAATAGGTACAATCATGAACTTGTATGAAACATGTACAACAGGTATTTAAAAACACAAGGACTTTTGTGGAAGCAATTGCATTAAGACAAATGTTTAATTGAAAACAGGAAGAATCAAATAAGTAGTAAATCATGCAAAATCAACGAAACAAAATTTCAACTTTCGGATATCAGCTGCTTGGAGCAAATTTTCAATAAAACATCAGTCTGTGTATTGTACAATAGAAATTTTATCCTCTGTTCCACTACTTACAAACAAGAGATTGTTCTTTGTAATGCTAAGACTAAATGGTTGATGAAGACCGCTTCCTTTGATAAATCGTAGGAACTTTCCATCACAGTCAATAATATGGATAGAATCGTTGTCACGATCTGCGACCAGGATTTGGGACATGGTGTCTGTGACGATTCCATAAGGGGTAAAGCATTCAAACATCTCCTGACCACGGAATCGAAATCTGAGATTTCCAGATTTGTTGACAACAATGACTGCCTCACCTCCGGGATCAGAAACACAGACATCAGAATTTTTGTTTTCCGCAACAAAGAGACCGGAAGCCTTCTTACTTAAAAGTGGTTTGCCTTCAGTGTCGTACTGTATTTCTTGCGTGACATTTGACCCAGAAAGGCGGACAACTTTTCCTTGATGACCAATATCCGTTCTAAGACAGACCAACAGGTCGCCTGAGGAGGTGTTACATATCCCAAACGGACTCCATTTAGCGAGTTTTATTAACGTGTCGATAAGCCCATTTCTATTGACACATATCATTTTCATAAAGTTGTTACTATGCACGACATACTTGTTTAAAAGGAGGCATATGTCTAGTGCAATTCCATCAGATAATATGACTTCCTCTAGGATTTCGTTTTTCGTGTTCATTCGCCTCAAGGTCGATCTGCGAGCTACCCATACTTCTTCAG
>NW_026927173.1:275000-294464 GCF_032062105.1 Saccostrea cuccullata | reverse complement strand
TCAGTTATTGTTTGTAAACACTCACTGGCACATGTTGTACAAAGATGTGTAGACTTCTCCGTTAACAGTTTCTTTTCTATAAGTGCTTGTATTACACATTTTTTGTATTTTTTACTTGATAATTTGTACACAGCAGCATTATTATCGCTGTGTGATTTGCAGTTACATACAGGCATATCTGAAAAAAGAATAAGGCTGTCATATTCTGCTAACGCTGAGCAAAGCGGCCCATGAGGCTCTTACTATCTTCAGAAAGGGAGGGGGTGGTTTTATCATTTTCCCATGTCCCTTATCCTTTTAAAATAAAAAAAAGATAATAATATGTAAATATATCTTTTATTACGTCAGTTTTCATGAATAACAATGTAAAATATACTATATTTCAATTTTCAATTCCATATATGCAGATTTTACTAACTATAAATTGAAATACATATAACATCATTAGGCTTCCATACTTCAGTGATGAAAACCGGCTTCTGAAACTTTATTGCTTTCATTCTGCAACTACCGCGCAATGATCATTTCCGCTGCACGAAAAAATGAAAGTATGAGGATTGTATGGAAAGAACACCTATTAATTTCTTTATGAAAACGAGAAAATAAGTCATTTTACCTCTGCAAAAGCAAGTAAGTGGTCTTCTTTCTTCTACCTTTCTCTTTTCATTTGAAAATTGCAAACAAACGCGGCTCTTTTATATAACATAATTATGACGTAAGTGAGTAATGTTCCAAATTATTAAAAGCTGGGTAGTATTAAGCTGTGACTATTTTTTATTCAAGAGTAAATATAAGCAACACCGGAGGGTTAAATCGTCGAAAAATAGCACCCAAAGTCACCAGGGCATATGAAAATGTGGATGAACTAGAACGATGCCTTGTTAAAATTTTTGAGAAATATATCAGTTTAAGGTGAGAATATTGCTATCTGCATATTATTCCGAACAAGACTTATGTTATTTAACGTATCATGTATATTTCATGATGCATGCAGTGTTCTGAAAAAAATGTTTTGTGAAGTTGCATATTCCTCTTTTTGGGTACTATTTATATTATTTCCCCCCTTTTTTTTTTAGACCACCTAATGGAAAATCGACGGCGTTGTATCTACGACCCAAACAGAGGGCTACGGAAACTGTGGTTCGAAGACGTGCCGATAGGGGTACTATTTATATTAGTTCCCCCTTTTTTTTAGACCACCTAATGGAAAATCGACGGCGTTGTATCTACGACCCAAACAGAGGGCTACGGAAACAGTGTGGTTCGAAGACGTGCCGATAGGGGTTCATCAGCCTCAGAAAGTTGTCGGAAAATTGTGTAAAGCAGCTGGATTTCATGGAAATTTTACCAACCATTCTTTGAGGGCTACCGCCGCTACAAGACTGAATCAAGCCGGTGTTGACAAACAACTAATTGTAGAAAAGACGGGGCATTGCTCGAATTTGGTCAGGGCCTACAAACGTACATCAACGGAGCAGATGAAGGAAGTGAGTGACGTTGTACAATCTAAGGTGAAGAAGGTTTCCTCCGAAAATGACGGAGATGCTTCTTGTGAAAGGAATAGTGCTTCCAGGGAAATAAATATCACTGCTGGCGATGTGTCTGTACATGTGCGTTTGTGATTTGTTGTGATTATTCCCTTTTCTATATTTCTATTAGAATCATTTCAATGTATTTGTTCCCGGTTTTCATTTCAGTCCATTCCACTATTTTCCAATCCAAAATTTTGTTAAATATTGGACTGATAGGACAAACTATTGGACTGGTAGGATAAAATATTGGACTGGTACGATAAAATAATGGATGGACATACATTTAATGGGACATTCTTAAATATACTGGATAGAAACAAAGGTTACGTCACAAAAAAGTTTTAAGTAAGAGTGAATCCAGGATCAAAACACTTGATCATAGTCCATTGGTGGGCCCCCTGTGCCAACGCAGCCGCCATTTTTCAAAAAGACGAATTTCAACCCCATGTATATAAAACGTTATAAAATTCATATTTATAAAAGCATAAATACCAAAGTTTGAGGAACAGTATTAAGAATTTTCATTTCCATTAAAAAAATTACAGAGTTGTAATTATCTTTCCGTAGGATTTTTAATATAATATACCAAATTTTAATTGCAACTTTTGGGTATTGCGCCGCCTTCCTACACCAGACAATGAAATGCGTCTTTTAAATTGGAATATTTTGTGTAGTTGCTCCATATTTGTCCATAAATTTATTAGATAGTGTTGGTTTAATCTATGTACGAAGTTTCATTAATGTATGACATCGGGTTCCTACAAAACAACGCTTGTCTACGGAATTTTGGGACAACCCTCGTATTTAATAATTTTTATTTAAAATCATTTGAAACATTAATAATTCTGCATTTTACGTCTTTCCAAATTTTTACAGCTTTTTCAATGGAAATTACCATATTTAGGCCCCTGTGTAGATACAAGCATCAGACTGCTGAGCAGTTTGTTGCTTAGCCTGTTAATCCTCAATGGGTCTTTTATCCTCTTCTCGTCACTTTAAAACTCTCTTACAATCTACAAAACAACCATGCACAGTTGTGCAAGTTTGAAAAGATTTCAGTACAGTTGGCTGTATTGCTAAACAACTGTTTGAGACTTGTGCACAGGTTCCATTGTATAGTAGAAAGTACACTCACCAAAGTGATGCAACAAATGCATGGTGCCTAAGTAAATTGATCATCCACCTATACCTGTAAATGAAAATGAGAAAATACTTTAACTCTTCCATTTACAGCATTTATTCAATATTCATACCGGTTCATACCTCCATTAGTTTTTTGATGCAATCAAATCTCTGTCAAAATCATGCGACAGAAATTTTATGAAATGCAGTCTTCTCTTCTCTGGCAATAACATCCTCCCTATATGTTGTACAGGGCTCTGAACACCAAGTCAGACTATATCAGGATGTTGTTTAAACTTTATGCACAAGGAGCAGTACATGCCTGCAGTGAATTTTCATTTGGTCATGTTTTATTTTACTGAAGCTTACAATTATAAGAGCAATTTGTACGATCATTTTTCCAATGCAACTACATTGTATTTTATATTCATTTACAAAGACGCTTCAGGAGCACAGTTCTTCGCGTGTCTTTGATCGTCACCATACTTTATTTCTGTTGCAATGGAGCGTTGTTCTTTTTGATCCCTGGATCTGCTTCATACTTTACTCCTGGTTTTGGACGTCAGGGGAAGCAAGTTTCTTTTCGTTTCCTAGATCTACTTTACGCTTTTCATGTTCCTTATTTAAGTTATATATCTTCCTTTGGTCCGTTGGTTTCGATTTAGCTGCCTAAAAATAATATCAGAAATTTATAGAGGGCCATGTTAGTGACGTTTTTCGAGTTACCGTCATTTGGTACTAAGAAAATATTGTAATATTATAATTTAAGGATGTATTCTTCTGATACACGGAAAAAAACGTACATTAAACTTTTCGCATGCTTATATTTTTCTGAAAGAGTAATATCCAAGGAATAATTTAAAGACAAGAAAAGTGTATGTTAGTGTTCATCTAAGAGAGATTCAACCCCTCCAACATAGAAATTTCATTAAAATAGCTATTAGACCATAAAAATACCTCATAAAGTTATAAATACACTCAATTTAAACTAATTTGGGTTAAATTTACTTGAAAGTTTTGCAAAGTTAATTTTTTAAGCAAAAGATGAGCAAATAAACACCAATTAGATAACTTGTACCCAAAAATGTTGTTCACCAGTGTCAAATTTAGGCAAATTTTTCCCCATAAATTTGCTAAAAAAAATAAAAAAAAAACACAGAGAAAAACATATTTCTACAATTAAACTTTTTGATAAATTTGTTGTACAGTTTCTTTAGGTATTATGGTTCCTTTTCATAGTATGAAAAGTAGGGGTTAGTGTACATATAAGAAAGTTTTGATATTTTTTATATCCCCACCCCCTATTTCTTTTTCAGCATTTAATGAAAATAAATCAAGGCATTTAGGCTTCAAAAAATGTGTTTTATTCACCAAATATTCAAAATTTGTGTGATAATTTCAGGTAATAATCGCAATTTTGTTAAGAAAAGCCTTTTATGAACAAAAAGTAATTATTTAACACATAAAACTTCATAATAGTTTGTTAGATGTCCTCTCTTTCTCTGCGGGTTCTGGATTGGGTTCTGGTTTGTGGTGTTGGATGGTAGCTTCCCTGGGATTAGTCAAATCCAGTCCCACTTTCTCAATTTGATTTGCATGGTTTTCTCCATCCGATTTTAGTGGTTCTAAAAACCTGCTCTCTTCTAAAGTTCTTCATTTGTGATTCTTGTGACAACAAGACTTGCTTGAAAAAAATTATTTTAGAAAAAAAAAATAATATAATTACTGGTAATTTCATTGTTCAAAAAATGTAAAATCATTATTTTGTCTGTCTTACTTTGTTTTTATGAACCCAAGCCTGTAGTTTAGAATAAAATAATTTCTACCTGTTCTATGATGTTTCAGAAATATTCGATTTTTTAACCCGCATAGGCCGCCATAGAATGAAACGACCTAGTTTCTTATCGAATGTAAAATGTTAACAATTATAGATGTTATCTTATTATTTTCGTACGGTATGTCTATAAATTTGGGATAGATATTCTGCATTTACAATATCAAAGGAAATTTATCATATACTACGAGCTAAAGTTGCAATAAAAAGGATAATACGAATGCTGTCGTCTGCATAAATCTGAAGACCCCTTATGCCTAACGTTCCGTACGTGTATGTAACATGTTTAATATGCTATTTTTCAGTTTGCGATGTGACAGTATACTAGGTATTTTGAAAATTTTGTATCTATAATGCATAAACATTGCTATTTCAATAAGTTTGAAAGCATTGGAAACCTATATTTTCGCTTTTCCACTGCTACTGATCGTCAACACACTTCGGCGCTCTTGGCTGGCATGTTTGGGGCGCCGTTTCGAGAATGTACATGGCCTGATTGTGATATCGGCGATTTTTTAAATGTTTTAAAATTTCTGTCGGTTGGCTCTTTTAACGGAGTGCCATTGGGCATTCCTGTCACTTTGAAACGGGAGATCCCGTCTTCTTACCCTCTCGATCATGTCGATTTCACTTGTCGACTTTCTTAGGCCTATGTCGTAAATATCGTAATTTTGCACATGACTTGGTCATCAATACAACATAGAGAGATTTTTTGTTTAAAAATAAATATAGTTGAACATGTAAATCATAAAAACTTTAAAAACTTGTTTGTAAATTGTCATTTTGAATTTTACGACATGTTTAAGTATGAAGACCCACTTGTGGTAAAATGATCAGAAGAATTCATCCTTCAGGAAGTTCTGAACACTTCGTCTAACAGAAACTGCTTTTGGGCTATATAACTTACAAAGGTGTGCATATTGCGACTTATTCATTCATTTATAACAGAGAACATGCCTTATTTCCGCAGGAAAATGTTCATGGCAATGAACTCTTTCTAAGCAGATATCACTGCTGTTTACTTATTAGTTAACTTACACTGGGAAAATTAATGAAAATAATGAATTCAATTACTTATTCTTGGTCTTATATAATGCTATGTGTATATATAAACAAACACCACCCGCTGTTCTATTCCTATCACGTCGTAATATATGATAACCTTCAATGTTAATTTCCCCATCAAAAACTGAATGATCTAGCCATGTCTCACTAACTGCTATGATTGAGGCTTTCGATTTTGCGGCAAAAATCCGTAGTTCTGAAATTTTGGGTGATAAGGACCTCAAGTTTAAATGTACAAAATGCATTCCTTTCTGATTGAAGCACTGGTAGTGTGATTCGTCAGTATTGGAGGGCATGTTGATGTTTGTTGGCCCAGGATTTGAGTGAATATCTCCACATAACATAATAAGAGAAACGATACAAGAACATTTATTTCGTTCAATATTTGGAGTAACGTTCATAACATTGCTGTACTGGCCTCTCATACACAATAGTTTGTGACCCAAATAAATCTGACGAGTGTTCGAAAGTGAAAATGTCACATATTGTTGAAAACTTGCTTTTCTCACAGAAATAATACCTGCCAAACAATATTTTGAGATGCTGGACTCAAACGGATTATTACTATCACAGCTTTGCTGGTGTAAGTTTAAGTAAAATGCTAAAAACAAAAATGTTTAGAAAGAAATGTCAAGGATTTTTTATGCATACCGTTATGATTTAGTAAAAAAAAAGAGTCCAGCCCTGTCCGCGTTTACATTTATTTAAAATTTACGAGGTAAACAAACTATATCAAGTACTAAAGAGTTATCTCCCATGCTGGGTCAATGATGCGTTTGAAAACTATAATTAGATTGACTTTTCCAAAGATTTCAATTTTTAATCAAAAAGTGCAAGGGCAAGGCGACGATCTAAAAAGTAAGTTTTTATTTTAAATTATTTATTTCATTGTATAATTTTCAAAAAGTGATGCTCATTTCCTTGTAATCCTGTAGTTAATTTATAATTCCCGATGAAATTAGGAAAATATCCTATTTTTCATACACTTCTGTCTGTTTTAGCTGAATAACTTAATTATATCGGAAAACTAACTGAATGAGCATCACTTTTAATAAAGTATAGATACATAGGGACAACCTAAAACATTGTGCAGTTAATTTGTTGTTTGCCTTGCCCTTGCACTTTTTGGTTAAATTTCACATTTCATTTTTTGACCTAAAATCAGAGCCCACGTAACTTTAGAGAGTCACATGATGTCAAAAATACCGATGTGAAAAGCGATGGACATACTCTTCAAGATAACAAATAGCTATTTTAACTAGAGTGTCTTGGCAAAAAATAAAAGTGTTAAACATTAAATGTATCGGATTCGGTGAGTTTTTTTTAATAGAAAATGGTGCCTTAACTGTACTGCGGATTCAGGACCAGGTTGTTTATTAAATAGATTCCTTGGATGGTTTTCCTTTTCCGTATGATGCGGATGACTTTGCATTTGTGGATTGAATTTCATCAACCGATTTCTTTCCCATTCTTGGAGGCTGTCTAGGTCCTGTTGCAGCACCATTGTGTTCTGGTCTGCTAATCTTCCTAGAGAAGAGGCAGTCATCTGCAAACGGACTAGCTTTTGACTTCACTTGTGCAGGTAGATCATTGATGTAAACAAGGAATAGCAATGGACCTGACACTGTTCCTTGAGGTACTCCTGGGGTTACTGGTGCTGATTCTGACAAGATGCCTTCCAATGCAACACACTGAGATCTGTTGCTTAGAAATTACTCAATGAAAGACAAAATTGGACCGCGGATTCCATAATGGTGAAGCTTTTAGCCAGCCTCTGTTGTATCACTTTGTCGAAAGCCTTGGAGAAGTCAGAGAACACAGCATAAACTTGGATGATATCGTCTAGCCCTTTTGCCGGTCTTGTATGGTTAGTATGAGTTGAGATTCGCAAGATCGTGATTTGCGGAATCCATGTTGCATATCAGATAAGATGTTGTGTTGGTCGGAGAACCGCATGATGGACCTATGTATATTATATGTTCCAGGCCTTTGGGGCATACAGAAGTTAATATTAAACGGAGTTTATATATTTCAGCCTTCGATATGCAAGAGCATGCTCTACGTATGATCAATCTCTAAAACAAGCTAAATTATTGACATACAAGTTAATGACACAAGCATATCCGTCGGCGGGGGATGATCACTCCTCCCTGGCATGTGGAACCAGAGTCGATCAACTGGCGAGTTGATGCCCTGGGGCCCACTCGATTGGGACCCTTCTTATTCCGGAATAATCATTCTGTCCGCTCGATTGGTTCGGAAGGTTAGACTAAGAAGGCCTTCCCATCCTCCCGCGTTAGAGAGGGAAGGTTTATTTAGACTAAGCATTCCAGTATGGTGGCGAACAGGTGGGTGAAAACTCTGAAAACTTTTTTTATTGTAAATAAACCAAATTAGAAGCAAAATAAAGTTGCAAAAAGTATTTGTGATAATGTTTGAAGGATAATTTCTCTTATGTGGCATTTTTTTCTGTTGTGTAGTAACAATCAAGCATCGGGAACAAACAAAGTATCATTCACAACGGACGCTGGAAAAAATGTTCTTTTAGAACTGGATGATAGGACTCTCGAGAACCTTCAGAATAATGGTAAATATTGTGTCCATCATTAAAATCAAGTTAGAAGAACTTTTCTATTGGTTTAAAAATGTCCAATTAATATTAATTTCTTTTATGTTTATAATGTGAATATGGTTTTTATTTTTAGATCCCAATACAATTGATTTCGTATTAAATTTAGTAGCAGAACAGGAACAAGAAGAATCCGGGGAAAACGAAATTGGTCTGTATGTTGTAGATATATTATATAGTATGTAAATATAATATGTAAACTCAGTGGTACAAAACAATGAAAGTTAAAATTTTTTTTAAAAACCTTTTTAAATGTAAATAAATTTAATATTATAAAAACAAATATTTCTTTGATCAGAATTACAATGAATTTCAAATATGGATAAAATATAGGCCATGGAAGTAGCATTATTTGTTTTATTACTACATTTCATATGCTAAACAATGACAACTTACATGTATTCCTCTTAATCTGTGAAATAAGTTCTCCAGTGTTGTTATAATACTACCGGTATATGATTGAGCACTACTGCATTATGTGTTCCTAAGTTTCTCTAATTTTCTTTAATTTTGTAGAGGATCCAAAACCTAGTGCAGAGGCTATCACTCCCACTAATTCCTGGACCAAAGAGAGATCAAACGTTCTTCTACATGAATATAGAGAGAGATTTTCGCTATTCAACCCAACACAGAAGAAGAAAACTTTATAGAGGGAGATTAGCTAAGTGATCAATACAGAAACGCAATCAACATTCACCAGCCAGCAAGTCGAAGGAAGATTCAAAACAATTCTTTCGTCGTACAGAAAGTACAAGGATGCCAAGAAAAGAACAGGCTCTGAGCGAAAGGAATACGAATTTGCCTCCGAAATGGATGATATCTTAGGAAATTCGCACTCTACAACCCCAACTTTTGTTGTTGAAAGTAGTTCAACAAGTACCTCTACACCTACAACCCACAGGAGCAGAGCTAAAGAACAAAGTCCTAGTACAAGTAGTAGCAGTGAAAGTGTGTCCAATACTGAATCAGAATCAAGTAAAGATAATGAAAAGCAGATTAATGAAGGGAAGGCAGGGAGAAGAAAACGAAAATCATCCCACAACAGGTGCATCTCAGTTGATAGATTTCTTAAAATGCTATACAGAGAAACGCGAAGAAGAGGACAAAAAGAAAGAAGAAGAGGAGAAACGACGAACAGAAACCTTGCATAAAGAGCACATGAAAATGTTCTCGGGGCTTACCAATATTATCGGCAAACTTGCAGATGCAGCTGCACCTGCAAAGAAGTAGAAATACATATCTATAATAAGAGGGACATTCTAAGTTGACAATGTCCATTATTTTACTCTTCAAGTTTCAAAGTTTTTGTTTACGCAATGGTGCAAATATCAAGGTTTTGATATTACTTTATAATCAGTTTGAACTGTATTGAGTACATATTTCAAAGCACAAAATGTAGGCATTGTACTTATCAGTTTGTCTGACCTTTGTTATTGTTTATGCAACAAGGAATGTGTTACATACTTTTTATTTTTACATTGTTTTGTTACTATTTTGTTACTTTTTCACAGAAAATATATATTGTTTTAAAGCAATCTTTGTTATGCCATTTATAGGAAAAGAAGTATTCTTTGTGACCTTGACCTCTGACTCTAAAAGTTGGCCTTTTTTCTCCCAGGCTTTGCATGTGAATTCTGAAAGACCAAGCATCAGTCAGAGGGTTGTAGGACAGTTAGACAATTATGTAGACAAATATATAACATCAAATATAGAATATTGAAAAAAATTAATAAGAATTTCTGTCATTGGAACATTTATTCATATAGATAATGACGAAAATCTCTCATTAACATAAAAACACAAATAGACAAGGGCATAAATGTTTTCTGCAATATAACATATTTAAATCTGATATTTGCTTAACACATAGGAATACATGTATAATGATGCATGTGTACAAAATACTGTCAAAGTCATGGCTGGGCATTTGAAAGTTGTCTGGTTAAGAACAGCCGTTTCAAGTTACCTTCAGCAGTGTCTGTAGTAACTTCAGCAAAAACTTGTTCATCTACCTCTGTTTCAAAGTTTTCACCAAGCTCATCATGGTTGATGATACAAATATTATGCAACACACACATGCGGCAACAACAATTTTCACAATGTATTCTATATCAACCATGTTAATGTGTTGCAGGCGCCTAAATCTTCCTTTTAATACACCAAAAGCATGTTGAATAATGGCCCTGGCTCTGCAAAGTTTTTTGTTGAAAATCTTTTCAGCTGCTGTCATATTCTGACTTTCTCGGTATGGTTTCATCAAGTATGATGAGAGTGGGTATGCTCCATCTCCTACAAGATGATGTGGTCCACATAGCTGTGCCTGGTGTTGACAAACTTCAGAGTTCCTGAAGACCCTGGCATCAGGCCATCCACACTTAATATCTATAAATAGTCGGTCGTGTCGACAAATAGCTTGTAGGATAATTGAATGAAAACTTTTTCGATTCACGTAATCAGCCTCATTTTCACCTGGCGGTGTTATGGATATGTGAGTTCCATCAATTGCCCCAATGACTCCCGGAAACCCACTGAAATCCTCAAATTCTGACATAATTTCTTGTTTTTCTTCATTGTTTGGCCACTTTACAAATTTCTTGCACAAATCACTAAACACATCTAAGAGTCTTCTATTATGAAGTATCAGTGTGGATTCTTGAACATCAAATCTATCAGAGATCGACCGAACAGTTTCCTGCGTACCTAAGAACCAAAGCAGCATCATGAGGTCGTTTTCTAGAGTTGTTTGTAACCTTCCGCCTCTCTGCTGTCTTCTTTGTAGAGTTGGAAAATTTGCCAAATGATTCAAAATACATTCAAATGTCTCCCTTGATAATCTGAAATGTCTTTTGAACTGTTCAGGCAAATACCCTGGAATAATTCTTTCGACATAACCATCTATTTTGCCAATATCATCTCTTACTCTGCAAAAATAAGCATAAAAAGATGAAAATGGAAATATATAATATTTTCATGACTAACTTTTTTAATAATACAATAATATTTTTTTTCAGTTGAATATTCTTCAATATATATATTCTCCACTCTTAGTATTTAGGATTTAATTAAAAAAATTAATTTAATAATCAGTGTACTTACATAGCTGAGCTTGCAACACATGCAAGAAAAACAAAGTCATCTCTTCGCCTTTTAGACCTGCCATTTAATGATTTAAGGGATTCAAGTTCTAAAACAGGCACAACTGCAGTAATTGCAGAACATAGCAACTTATTACATTCAGTCATATCCTATACCCATCTGAACACTCGATTGAGCCATATATATATATATATATATATATATATATATATATATATATATATATATATATATATATATATATGAAATGGGGTTCGTTTTATGATTAAATAATGACAAACACCATGCTGTCGTTATGGATCAGTGTATTCACAGTATCATCACAGCTCTGAAATATATATAAACAATCATAAATATTTGATAACAATACATACATATAGATCACTTGCCAGATAGCACGGTCAAAATAAGAGTTATTGCCCTTTAATTGTGCTCACAGATAAAACATTAACAGTTGTCTTTCTTAATCAATAATACGTACAAAGTACAACTGCTCTGGAGTTCATAGATAAAACACTAAGATCAAATTATATTGAACTCTTCCAGAAAAATATAATTATATGGACAATATTCAAAATATATATATATATACATCATACCTATATGTGATATAGAGCCAACACTCTCCAAATACAAATGATGAATGAACTCTTACTCAGTGATCTGTATATAAATAATAAACAACTTTACTGTATTGCTCTCAAAAATATAAAATACACTGATATATGAAATCATTACTTTTTATTATTTACACACTCATAAAATAATTACAAAGACTGAATCTTCATACTTTATATATATTAATATTTGGGAATTAAACAGATAAACAATTATATAGAGATAATGAAATTAGTAAAAGTCAACTTACGAGGGCTGTTAAATAAATAATGTCCTGAACTGTATGACATACAATACAGATATCATATGACATTAAACTTGACTTCCTCTCATTATTAAATCTTTACTGAATTTATAACAGTTTATGTGACCACTTTTCATCACATAGTTTCATCGTGAGAAGCGCGACGCTAAAGTGCGATGGTCTGACACGCCGAAGGTAAAGATGGTGCTAGAGTGAAAATAAAGGCTAAATTAAAGCGTTGTAAAACTTGACGTCACAATAAATATTCACTGAAATATGTGTCATTTACAGCAACCGATGCCTGATTTATAGACAAATGATCAGATGGATTTCAATGATAAAAAATTATATAATGGGCATCAAAAATGGGTACGCTCCTTGCCAACAAAAATTATTTATGTATTGATTTTAATATTTGATGATGTATGATTGACTTTAAGACACATAGCAAATTTGATAGACATCATATCGGGAGTAATCTACACTGTTTTTAAGAAACGTTTGAAAGTAAAAAAGCTTGGTACTCAAAGGTCACCCTATATTTTGAAAAATTAGTCAAAACGACAGCGTGTAGGAATTTCTTAACAATTATTTTAAAATATCAGAGTGCCCACGTTTGTTTTATATTTAAACAGATATTGGAACATGAATCTATTGCTTAAAATCATCAAAACAAAATTTACCATATGATGTACTTTATAAAAACGGCGAAGGTCTGACAAAAGCAGAGGTATGCAAGAGCACAAAATTTATATGCAATTTTCTTAAATATTAGCAAATGGTATTCGGGGAGACAGTTTAATATCTGAGTGAAAAAATTTTTTGTCAAAAAAAATCGAAAGGTTTATTAGAGGAAGGACCCAGAACAATCCATACATTGAATTTCAATCAATCAAACCTGCATGCCCTGAGATAAAGGGGTTTTCTTGATCAACAGAAAGTTCATGTTTTTTCACATTAACAATATTTGCCAGATCTTTGACCTTTTGACTTGTTTCTATTTCCAAACTTGAAAAAAACACCTTTCAGAAGGAAAAAACAAGTCCAGGAAATCATTGGATCTGCCATTTTCCAGTATACCAAGGGTCATACCCAGAAATGAGTTCTAAAAACAATCAGAAATTGGATAAAAAATGTTACGGACATGTGTTTGAATTAAAAGAGATTAATAAGTAAAATCATGAAGATTAAATCATTGAAAATCGTCGTTTGCTTCTTTCTGAGCACCGAGGACATTATTTATTGAACAGCCCTCGTACATTCTGTCCAGTCTTGGTCATGGTCATAATTTCAGTCATAGACAAATATACCGGTACAAAAAACCTATTGCATGTCGCGGCATAATTAACTTACGAGAGGTTTGGGCTAACCAACCAATGAAATCCAAGTTGGCCCTGACACTACACAAGATATATAAACGTTAATTGTGATGTCATACATATATAAATAACTCAATGAACACAGATTGATGTAAATAATTCCATGTGGATTTATTCAATAAATGAAATGCTGAAAAGAAATAAATATGATAATTCAACTGAATTAATTTCAGTTAAATCCTCGCTAAAAATTCTACTTATACGGTACAAAAAAACCAATATGTCTGCTGGTGACCATCGGTAATTAACTTAGCTAAAAACCAAAAGAGAGGGAATTCCTAACCAACCAATGAAATCCAAGTTGGCCCTGACACTACATATATATAAATAGAAAAGGGACAGGGGTTTAAATGACCACTGTGATGTCATATGTACATGGTTATGGATATCGGCCTGGATAAGTTGGTAGAGCATTAGTAAAAGTCAACTTACATTCTGTCCAGCCATGCATTTTCTCCTTTCCTGTTACAGATTTGGTCATAATTTCAGTCATAGACAAATATACAAAAAAAACAATATGGTTAGGGTCATGGATATCGGCCTGGATAGCTCAGTTGGTAGAGCACCTGACTAGTAATTAACTTAGCCATACATTTTCTTTTTTTTTTGGAAAAACCACCCCTGTAAAGAGAGTGCTCTACCGATTGAGCTATCCAGGCCGATATCCACGGCCCGACCATTACCCTCCCTCCTTAATGGTCTTCGCCCTCGAAACACAACCCAAGTTGGCCCCTGGCAGGACTTTCACCTGCAATTCCACAAGATAAATAACGGGAGAGGAAAAGGCGACAGGGGTTTAAATGAGGTGCTCTACCAACTGTGATGTCACACATACATATATAAATAACTCAATGAACACAGATTGATGTAAATAATTCCATGTGGATTTATTCAATAAATGAAATGCTGAAAAGAAATAAATATGATAATTCAACTGAATTAATTTAATCCTGAAATATAATGATTAATAAGAAATAAATCACCCTATCACATATATTCCAACCCTTCTGACATTCCCTTCTGCTTCTAGAAGGGTCCCAATCGAGTGGGCCCCTGGTTAGCTGTAAACTACGTCGAGAACTGGTTGAGGTCTTCTCTCATGCCATCTAGGTTTGCCTGTTTCCACAAGTGGATGAGCCAACGGACTGGCTTTTTTGTAATTGGTACGATGGTTGAGTCGAACAATATGGCACATGTTCGGGATTATATCAAGGAATAATTATAATAATATTGTTTTCAAAAAATAGATATTTATACAACGTAATTTAACGACACATTAAAAATGATCAGCTTAATGAAGCGTTAATCACTCGTTAAATATTGATACAAACGGATCCAGTATTCTGTAGGCATTATGCATGTCATCATTGCAAACTAGGGCCAAATATATGGTCATCTATTATGGTGTTAAAATAACTCATTTATGTGCATTTCTTCCGTCAGTAAGCGCTAGTACCAACAGCATTAATTTACTAGCATATTCAATTTTTGATTGGCAAGTACTATTAGTTACACAGTCAGTTAATGACCTAATACGGATTCATACAGGGTGTGAAATGGAAATCCGTATTGGGCGAGACGAAGCCGAGTCCCAATACGGATTTCCATTTCACACCCTGTATGAATCCGTATTAGGTCACTAACTGACTGTGTAACGAATTTATCCCGCTGAAGACCTTTTTCAATATAAAAAAAATATTTGTGCATATTATGATAATATTAGTTTTAATCCAATAACAATCAACATAAAATATCGTGACCATTACAAGAAATTTAACTAAACTACCCACGTTTACCGTTTCTTAGCCGCCATTTTTATTTACAATAACAACGCTTCGAACGGAATCGCGTGCCCGATTTTCATATTACGCCTTGACGGAGACGTAATATGGAAACGGAGACGTAATACGGAAAATTTCAGGGCGTCATGTGATTAGCTTTTATCCAATCAGTAATCGACAAATTTGTCTGAAGCGGGATAAATGTACATACCAAGGGCGTAGCAACAGGGGGGGCCAGGCCCCCCCCCACTTTTTTTCCCAACCTTACCTATACTATAGCAAATGTTAATTGAAAACCTTGTTGGCCCCCCCAGTTTTAGCGATGTACCGAAAATTAAGTAATTTAGTTTTGGAATTGGTACTAAAAGTAGTTGACACTGAAAAAAAGTTAGAAATAGGATTTTCGAGTTTGGGCAACTTTCAACTTTTTTTTTTTTGGCTTGTCAACGTTTTCAGGTAAGTAAAAAAAAATTTCTCCGGCTGCCCCCCCCCCCCCCCACTTTCAAAAACGATGCTACGCCACTGCATACAGAGCTCTACGAATTATATATACTTAGTTCAGTAAGTTGTATTTTGAATAACAATTTTTTTAGCAAACATAAGAGAGTTACTCAATTGAAATTTGAAATTTCTAAACGGAAATAGGTAAAAGAAGAGAAAAGTTTTATTAACATATATATGTAATGTGTACCATAATAACAACTGGCATTACTTTACACATTTGTGAGCCAAACCTATTAAAATTGTTGGTGTTGGAAACTGAATTATCCATACTCCATGTTGTGTCCAAGACTAAATAGTTTACATTTCTGTGACGTCAGAAAAGATAATTTACAAACAGCATATGTAACGTCACAATTGAACATAGTAACTAAACGGGGTGTGGACCCCTTTCTTTTTACATCTGGGTCACTGGTATCGATTTCGACTGATTCATAAATAGAGGGAATTCTTTATTTGTTAAAGTAGAAAAATTAAATCATGCATAATCCATGGCCTTAGAAACCTCCCCCACCCAAAAGATTTCTAGAGAGCGACGGCAAAGGATGAGGTGATCCGACTGGGGATTTTTTGTAATATATGACTATGCCCCCCCCCCTCCCTCCCACACACACACAAACATACAGATATTGCTTCCTACAGGCCTGATTATCCAAGAACATACATTATTCACGAATTCATGTCTTCTTGTCCGACCTTTTAAAATATCGTGCATTGATAAAAGTCTTATCTCTATATTATATGTAGCGAAAGTACATGTACTTAAAATTATAGTTCCTTTATGGTAAAGAAGTAAAATGGCTTTGTTCTGCTCACTATGTTGTGTTTTCATTATGTGGACACTGAACGTGTGTGCTGACAAAGATTCAGTCTTGCTAAGTGTTATGAAGGAAGTCTCTGAATTGAAATCAATAGTTCAACAGCAGAATGCTGAGATTATTGAACTGAAACAAATCGTGCAGAAACAGGGTCAAGAGATACTGCTACTTAGCGAAGCTGGGACCAAACATCAAGAACGGGAAAGAAAACAGCAAGTCTTGGCTCCTCAGAAATCTTACAGCCTGGGACTGGCTGTTTCTAAGCAGGAAAACACTGGTGCCTTCAGGTAAAGAAATACTGTCGTCAATTATAAAATTTATGCAGGAAGGACAATACAATGTGACTCATTAAAGTCCTATATTTTCATACTAAATAAAATAAAAGTGGGGGTGGGTGGGGAGTTACAGATATTCTGACGACGTCTTTAAGACTAATAATAAAATTGCTGACCAACAAACGAGCTAGTTACTAAATAGTTGAACATCATTTTATTTTCTAACTTCTATATCGTACACGTTCAGTAATCCCTTCTCCTTTTTAACAGGAATTGTGATGTTTGAATTTTAGCTATATACTTAAATGATAGAGAGTAGGTTTAGCAATTAACTTTATCCAGCTATAATCCATTCATTTAGAATAAGAGATTGAGCACCGAATATATCTGAAAATCCGCTTTGCTTTCTATAATTTATAGAATATGTAAAGTCTGCAATTTATGTAAGTTTAAACAATCTTTAAAATCTACCATCCTATAGAAGGTTTAATTTTAGAGTGTTATTAATAGCCTTTGTGGCAGAGATTTGACCGACCAATACTTGTATTTCATTTTAGCAGCAAATCAGATGACGCGAGGACCAGCGAAAATATTGTTTCCGAGTCCATTACACCTCATATGAGGAGACTGATTAGTAGGTTCATATAAACACAATATCATACAGTATTAACGTATTTATGCCGTTATAGACAAAATCAATACAGAATTTTCTCTAACTTTTAGACGCCGGCTCTACACAACGTGTAGGATTTACAGCCTACCGATATGTAAGTGATCCCCTAGTCAGCAAACAGACCATTATCTATGACAAGGTATACAGCAATGTAGGATCCAGGCCCCGAGGTCATAAAACTTTAAGCGTTCTCATACTCCAACTCAAACTCCAAACTCTGAGTATGAACTCCACTGAGTACGTTTCTTTTGAGGTTATAAAAATTTGGAGTACAATCTCCACTGAGTCAAACTCAACTGATTTGGAGTAAGAACTCAAACTCTGGAAAAGGAAATCTTTAGCTTTTGGACTGGAGGTAAAAATTATGTAAACTGACATATTCAAATGAGGGGACATGCACGTGAAAGTGCCCGGTATATGCCATATGAGGGCAATTTATGTACATCCGCAAATGTAAATAAACGCCTGCTTCATTCTCTCATTCCAAAAATGGAAAGAAACACACAATCTACACAGGAGTTAAAAAAAAAAGATTAATAATTTTCTTTCATGCATATTTTAAATATACAAAATCATTAAACATTCTTTTAAAAGTTCTTTCATTGAAAAGTGTATGCACGGTCCACTTCTTTGATCTTATTGAATTTCATGATTTTTTGTTTATACATGTTTTTCAATTTCCTATACAGCACTTTATCATTCAGAATAGATAAAAAAAAAACACCAATCGATGTGATACTCTTATTTATTAACAATTTTTAAGTAATTTAATTCTAAATATGAAAGCAAAGTAAGAGTAAAAGAATTTAAAAAAAAATAATAAACAAAGGCTGCAACATAGATTTTGAAATAATGTCATAATTTATCTAATGCATCGCCAAATTGGTTCCCTGTTCAGAACACAGGCGCCTGAAAATGGATGGTGTAACACCCCCACCCCTCCCCCAGCTTCTGAAAAAATATTTAGACACAAAACCTTATCAAAAATACATGATTTCCTAGTCTATCATTCTTATATTTCAATATCTGCTATCATTTTACGCTTCTGGTAAGATTTGGAGATTGAACCTATATGGTATATAAAAAGGTCATGTATTTCAGAAAAAAAAATTGTATTTAATGAAAATTCTCGGATTCTGGGGGAAGGGGGATTACATCACCCATTCGTCAGGCCTGTGGTTCGCAACTGGTCAAACGACTGGACTAAACAGTTAAACCTACATGTATATATATCATTTCAATAACTTAAATAATAATTAAAAAAGAAGGAAAAAACTAAAATCCAATGATAATGTAGACGTAGAATATTTACGATGGGGTAATCCGTATGGCGAACAAGAATTATGGTGCAAACGGATCATGTAAGCCGGTAGATAGGGTGAAATAACCCAATATGAGATTGACTCTGGGGTTCGTTTAGAGCATACTTGAAAAATCTTGAGTTTGTACTCCGTTGGAGTTTGAGTATGAGTATAATGATTTTTTATAACCTCAACTTTGGAGTACGAGTATGAATTTGGAGTACGGAGTCTGAGTTTGAGTACGAATTTGAACTCCAAAAAGTTTTATAACCTCGGGGCCAGGTCTAACCACTATACCGGCGTGTTCACTGTCGACATCTCTGGGCTCTATATATACTACTTTGGATTGGAATGTGGTCCTCATAAAACTTTCGAAGCAGAAGTTGTAAACGGTTGATAACGGAAATGACGTCAGGATCTTCTATCTGGGTCCGTGTTGTCTCCTCTAGCAACCCTGGTACTGATGTTCTTGGTCAAAAAACAGTGTTTTCATGCAGGGTTGTTTCTTTCTTGAGAAATAAGCACCGGAGAATAATTTAAATATTATTTTCTTTAAAATAGGAAGCGAAACTGTCATGATATCGACAAAATTACTT